>NC_056749.1:430078974-430303974 GCF_019279795.1 Protopterus annectens
GCAAGCAAGGGGTTACCCTTTCCAAAGATCACCCAACCAGGGGCTTCCTCACAAGAAAGGGGCACACAGGCAAGGTTCCTCCAGATCACAACCAGCTTCTGCTCAAAAGGCCTCCTATTGTGACAATCCAGGTATTCTGTGACTACCTGGTCAATCTTTCCAACATCCCTCTTTCCCAGCGCCTCTCTTATTTTCTTCCTTCTTAGACAAGCATTACCACAGACAATTGAGTCTTTTCCATTGTTCAAATTGGCTGTTACATGGTCTGGAAGTCCATTCCTCCTTTCATGGGCATCCTTCATCCTCCTTGAGACCAGATCCTTCTTTTTCCTCAGGTGTTAAAAGATTTGATCTTTCAGGGGATCATTCAAGAAGTTCCTGCTCTCCAAAGAAGAAAAGGGTTCTATTCCAGGATGTTCCTAGTCCCCAGAAAAGATGGTCCATGGAGACCAATCTTAGGTCTGTCCCAAGTCAATCTATTCTTTCAGGTGCCCACCTTCTGCATGCTCACTCTCAAGACACTATTTCCTCTTTTGTTCTTCAGGCCTTTCTGGTTTCTCTAGACATCAAAGACACAAAATGTTTGGCTTCTGTCATTGCTTTTTGCAGACTTCAAGGAATTCTGGTTTACCCATACCTCGGCGACCTGCTAATTCAAGCAAATCATCCAGACATTCTGCAATAGAATGTCCAAACCACCATATCACTACTCCAAGGTCTAGGGTTCACTATCAACTACAACAAGTCTTCATTCAGCCCTTCTCAGAATCAGGTTTTCCTAGGCTGCAGAATAAGGACAGACCTTATGACGGCTTTCCTCCATCCACAAAACACATTGTGTTCTGTCCTACTTCCAACAGTTGCTACCTCAAACAACAATGTCAGCCAGAGAGTTTCTCTGCATGCTAGGGCTCATAGCATCTGTATTTCCCATGTTACCCTTAGCCAGGTCTCACATGCGAAAATTCCGGTGGTATCTGAAAACACTCTGGTGCCAGTATGCTCATCCTCTGTAGTTTGTTCTTTCTCTCTCCCTTGTATGAAGAAAGAGCTACACTGGTGGATACAACAAATTTCTTTGAAACCAGGTCTTCCTTTACAGGCCCCACCTCCTGTGCAGAAACTATTTACAGATGCTTCAGACATGTGGTGGGGAAAAACAATGGGATACTTAAAAGTCCAATGTATTTGGCCTCCCTCCATAAGGAAACAACATGTCAACATCAAAGAGATGAGTGGCTTGATTCTAGTGCACCAAGCTTTCCAGTCTTCCCTCTGACCAGGCCCCTGAAACGGTTCACGGACAACACCACAGTCCTTTGGTATGTGAACAAACAGGGGGCACACAGTCTTACCTCTCTGCAGGCTGGCCCTTCAGGTCTGGGAGATTGCTTCTCAAGTAAAGGTCACATTACTTAGGTTCACAGGTTCATAGGTAGGTATTTGGCTATTGGCCCTAGGGCCTATACAAGCCTAGCCATAACGATTCCCTGGCTATTGCTTCCCACAAATATTTACTTTCCTGGACCCCAGTCTAGCAGGCCTACTGATGTGATCCTCGAGGTGAATTTCCTATCTCCCATCCAATTGTTAAGTTCCTCTTGAAGAGGGCCATTGAGGTGCTCTGCCTGACATGTATGGGCAGCCTATTCCAGAGTATGAGGAGCCTCTCGCTCAGGAACCTATCCCTCCAGCATGTTCTATTCATCATGATGACAAGGTTAAGATCCCTGGAGCATGTGGCTCAGAGGGATTGGGATTTCTTTAAGTGTAGCATGTCCAACAACTCTGGGTTTGACATGGCCTTGTATATTAGGCAGAGATCACCTCTGAGTAGGTGATATGTGACAGAGTATAGCTGGAGTTTCTTTAGACGGTCAGCATAAGGCATTTGCTTTAGGCCTGTTATCGTTTTTGTGAGATATTTCTGGGGCCTTTCTAATTTATTGCAGATGTCTTGTGAGGTACATACCAAATGGGGCATTGTATTCTACAATGGGTCTAATGAGGGATGAGTACAGAGGGACAATGATCTCATTTTTTTCTGGATGAAAAGCCCTTAGTGATGAGGTGTGCCATGTAGAAGGATTTTTTTAACTGTTGTGGCTATGTGGTTATCAAAGGTGAGACCACTGTCCGCCTGTGTCCTTAGGTCTCTTATCACACTTTCAGTGTTTAGTGTACTCCCACCTATGTGGTAGTTCACAGGTACATGTTATTTCCCAAAGGGGACATCTATACATTTTTTGGCATTTAGCTTGAACCCATGGCTCTGGCACTAGGCATCTGTTTTGGTAAGGCCCTTTTGTAGTATATCCACATCATTTGGGGATTCAGTAACGGCTCCCAGCTTGCAGTCTTCTGTGAACTTTGCAAGCCAGGGTCCCTTAGTGTTGGCCTGTACTTCAGAGAAGTAATTCCCAAACAAGAGTGGTTCCAGGACAGAACCCTGTGGTACACCACTTGTCATTTGTCTCGAGCTGGATTTGGAGTCGGCTACTTTTACAGTGTGTGTTCTGTCAGTAAGCCAATTTGCAACCCATCGAGTGATGTAGGGATTAATGTCCAGCTTAGTAAGTTTATCTATGATTCCAGAGTGGGGGATAGTGTTGAAAGCCTTGGCGAGGTCCAAGCAGGCTGTGTGAACCACCTTACCCTCGTCCACGGCTCTGGAGACTGATTCAAGGAACTCAATTAGGTTCAGGAGGAAAGATCAGCCCTTCACGAACCCAAACTGGGTGGGGTCCAGTGTTTGAAGGTTGCCAATGTCTTTGTTTATAAGTTCCATGATAACATGTTCCATGGCCTTGCAGATCAGGCTTGTCAGACTGATGGGTCGGTAGTTCCCGGGATCCAAATTGGATCCCCCCTTGTGGAGTAGGAACATCTACCTGAAATCAACTGGATGTATAAGTGAATTTAAGTACACTTTTATCTTCTCTTTTTCATATAGTACTGTATTTAATTTATTTGTGTTTTTCACTGAATATTAACTCAACTGAAGTTGTGGCTGTCTCTCTACAGAGTACTTGTTAGAATTTCTGTGTAGCCATTGATAGCAGTGGGGGTAGTTTCACATCATCACTGATATTCTGTCCTGCCTTATATAAGTGGTACATTTTGAGTTATCTCTGCTTAATATCAGAGCTTTGGCCGGCTAGCATCTACCTGAAATCAACTGGACGTATAAGTGAATTTAAGTACACTTTTATCTGCTCTTTTTCATATAGTACTGTATTTAATTTATTTATTTGTGTTTTTCACTGAATATTAACTCAACTGAAGTTGTGGCTATCTCTCTACAGCTGGTTCCCCACTCACCCTCCCTGTTCTTGTTTTGGTGTTAATGTGTAGCCTCTTAATCCTGCTCTGTTCCCTCCCTCAAAAAAAAAAAAAATAATAATATATATATATATATATATATATATATATATATATATATATATATGTATATATTTTTTTTTTTTTAATTAAGCTGCTCTTACTGTAACTGTCTTAGTTGCTCTTCTGCATGCTGTTATCTGTTCAGTCGCTCTTACTGTGCACTTATTACTGCTTGTTAGTAGCCTTCGAATTTACTGCCTTCTGCACTTTTTTAGTCATTTGTTAATTTAATTGCATTTATTTGAACTGTATTTGCCAAAGCGTTGTTACACACTCGGGTGTGCTGGCCTGCACTGCAATTTGAATTGTATTTACTGCTGTTTTAGCTGCTTTTCTGTAACAAAAAAAAAAATTCTAAGCTTGTTTCTTGCCTTTCATGTAACTAGTTATGTCCAGATACAGACTTGCTGTATCCAGGACTACTGATAAGCTTCTGAGCCCCCCAAGCCTTTCTGTGTTGGAGGGAAGCCTTCTAGCTTATCAGTGGGAGTGTTAAGCACTATGTAACTTATCTACCATGAGAATAGTGGGTTTTGGCCCTGAAATTGTAGTTCATTGGCCATTTGGGCAGTTTTTCCATCTCTTTCTACTTTCTGGTTAAAAGCCCGTTTTGCATTTGGTTCCCGCCTTTCCTATAACTAGTGTAGTCCAGGTACAGATTTGCTGTATCCAGGACTGTTGGTAAGCTTCTGAGCCCTCCAAGCCCTTCTGTGTTGGAGAGAAGCCTTCTAGCTTATCAGTGGGAGTGGTAAGCACTAGGTAACCTATCTACCACAGGAGGAGTGGTTTCTGGCCCAGAAATTATAGTTTACTGGCCGTTTGGGAAGCTTTTCCATCTCTTTCAACCTTCTGATTTAAACGCCTGTGTTTTCACTTGTTTCTTGCCTTTCCTGTTACTAGTCTAGTCCAGGTACAGATTTGTTGTATCCAGGACTCTTTAAGCTTTTTCCGTGTTGGAGGAAAGCCTTCTAGCTTATCAGTGGGAGTGGTAAGCATCAGGTAGCCTATCTACCACAAGAGGAGGGGTCCCTGGCCCAGAAATTTTAGCTATTGGCTGTTTGAGCAGTTTTTTCCATCTCTTTCATCTTGAAAGCCGCACTTGCGCCTGTTTCCTGCCTTTCCAATAACTAGCCTAGTCCATTTACAGAGTTGCTGTATCCAGGATTGTTAGTAAGCTTCTGAGCCGCGCAAGCCTTTCTGTGTAGGAGGAAAGCCTTCTAGCTTATCAGTGGGAGTGGTAAGCACTGGGTAGCCTGTTTACCATGAGAGGAGAGGTTCTTGGCCCAGAAATTGTAGTTTATTGACCATTTGGACAGTTTGTCCGTCTCTTTCAACTTTCTGGTTTAAAAGACCACATCTGTGCTTATTTCCCATCTTTCCTGTAACTAACCAACTGGGTAGCACTAGAAAGCCTTAAACTGATACGATAGCTTAGAAGAGAGACTTTGGAATGATTAAATATCAGTTTTCTGTGCTTTCTTGGTGTACTTAACTGTTTTCCGCCTAAACGCAGATTTTTCAGCGTTTATTGTGATTTAAAAACTTGTTATTTTCACATATTGTACTTATATGACTGCCTGCACTTTTAAAAAGTTGTTTTTTGTTTAAATAATTTGTTTAACTGTTGTACGCTACACACTAAAGTGCGATAGCCTTTTCTGATCGTTTGTAGTTGTTTAAAGCTGTTTTAAGTGTATTTTTTACTGTTTTTGCCTTATCTTTTCAAAAAAGCAAAAAACCAAAAAAATTCCTTGCTTCCCGCCTTTCTAAGCTAGTATAGTCCAGTTTTCAGGTTAGTGCTGAATTCAGGGCTGTGATATTAGTTTCTGAGTTGCCCATACCTTACTTGGATAGAAGGAAGTTTCTCTGTTCACCTGTGAGAAAGGGGAGCTTTGAGCAGCCTATCTGTCCCTGGAGTAGTGGTTCCAGCCCAGAGTTAGTAGTTTATTGGCCATTTTGGGCTAATTTCTATCTCTTTCATTTCCCTACTATAAAAACCGGGTTTGCACGGTTTTGCACACCGGGCAGTGCCAGTTAGCTACGGTTAAATTATTCCTGGCTCCACTAAGTCTCCTCTTCAGTTTTTCCCTTGAAACTAGTCCAACTCTCAACCTAAGCACTCAAAAAGCATCCTACAGCCCAGCACTTGCTCAGACCTAATAGCAAGCACCAATATACCCTGACACTGATTGCCCAGCAGGGAAAGGCTCTTTATTCATCTCTCACCAACCAAGCGACTAAGCAGCTCACCCTGCTATTCAGGCATGACCAAAGGGCAATTTCAGGTGTACTCTCCAGTCCAGCTGGTGAATCTGGGTATCCTGAGGCAATGTTACAACTGCCTCATGTACACAGACAACCCTCTCTTCCTACCACAAAACACTAAGATATGTGGAGATGCAATTATACAGTCAAACTGGAAGCTAAGCTGTCTCCACCCAAGACTGAAACAGACAGTCAAGAGGAGAAGGTTAACACTTGCAACACACCTCCAGCCACACACAGACCTACTAAAACAGCACTGGCAAAAAATACACATAAATACACAAAATCATACTCAGAGGCTCTAAATAAAAACCTGCAAAAGCATCAGAGACCTCCAAACCAGACATCCAAACAACCTGCACCTCCCGTCACAAACCAGACAACACATAAAACACAAAATCAGTGTTCTGCATAATCACAACCCTTAAGGTGAAATAACATACCTAACACACTAGTAATAGGTGACTCTATAGTCAGGCACACTGATGTCCCACTCATTAGGCTGCACAAGCAGAAGGTTACTGTTAGCTGCCTGTCGGGAGCCAGAATCCACCACATAACACAAGCACTCAGGTCATTCCAGAACAAGTACAAATATGACTCTGTCATTGTTCATGTTGGTGTGAATGACCTGAGACGTTCCTCCCTGGACTACATGAAAAGTGACATGGAAGAGCTCTCTGATCATGTAGCCCAGGCTGGTATGACCCTGACCCTGAGTAGCATCTTGCCCTCACCAAGAACGATATCTCAGTATAAAGAAAAAATGATCAATTTTAACAATTGGCTAAGCTTCTGGTGTCATTCAAAGGGGATCCAGTGTCTGTCAGCCTGGGATGACATGCTCGACAAGCCGTGTTGCTTTGCAAGAGACTGCTTGCACCGGTCACCCCTAGGCTTTCGAATACTGGCCAAGGCCCTTGCTGCCCCCATAGTGCCTTTTTTAGGCAAGGCTCAAAAGTTAAACCCACCTCCATAAACAGCACAATTAACAAAAAACTGAGGGTTATGCTACTCAACACCAGGAGTTTAAATCTCAAAATGCACGTGTTCAAAGCACTCCTCAGTATGGAGAACGTCGACATCTGTGCAGTAACTGAAACCTGGTTCAAGGCTCCAGAGAGCACCCCAGCACTACTAGGCTACAACTCATACCACACGTTTCGGCCACAGAGCATGGACCGAAACACAAAAGGAAGGGGTGTATCCATATTCATCAAGGATACCTTAGTGGGGCAGCATGATACCTCTGAGATCATCCATGTGCAACTAACATCGGGCAAATCTGCAATGCAAATTGTGGCCTGCTACAGATCACCGTCCATGACCCAGGACCACCACTCCACCTTTCTGGAGACACTGGAAAACATGAAGGTCCTACCGAAGACCCTGATATTGGGCGATTTCAATTACCATACCATTCACTGGGAAAACTACTCTAGTACAAACTCCCAGGCCTAGCACTTCCTGAAATTCATCAACTCAAACACCCTGGATCAGCTGGTAAACTCTCCTACCAGAGGTGACAACATATTGGACCAGGTCATCACCAACATGGGCAACAGGTGTTCCACACCGGAGGTCAGCCTGTCACTGGTTAGATCAGACCATAAACTAATCGCTCTGGATGTCCACACCCCACCACCACCCCCAACTAAGGAAACCACAGTAAAAAACTTTTCTAAAGCAAACTTCACCTTACTTAAGACAGAGGTGGTAAGTTTAACAGCTCCCACGCTAAAGGATAACACTGCCCAAGATGCAGAAACCTTTACAAATGCACTCTATGAGCACCTACAAGGATGCATGGATTGTGCCATCCCTAGCAAAACCAAGACTCACTCCTCTAAGAGAAGGAAACCAGTTTGGTGGACCCCTGCCATAAACAGGCTAAACAATAGAAGGAGGAAACTAGTTCAGAAAAAAAGCAAATCCCAAGAAGGAAGGACATCCCTGATCAGTATCAGTAAGAAACTAAGGTCCCTCATGAAATCATCCAGGGCTAACTTCGAATGAAAAATAGCCAAGGATTCAAAAGATAACCAGAAAGCCTTCTTTAGCTATGTTAAGAATCTAAGCGGCAACTCGCAGATATGCACTGAACTAGTGCAAAATAGCACAAAATATACTGAACCTACTGATATTGCCAATATCCTGGCAGATAGATTCAGTGCAAACTTCATTCCACTCTCACCTCCAAAAGGGCCCACAACAATACCGGAAAAGTGTAGTGTCCCAAAAATCATAGACGCACAGGTGAAAACAGCCCTTTCAAAAGCCAAAAACACAGCGTTAATGGGACCAGATGGTGTCCAAGGCTCCGTCTTGCACGAACTACAGAATGAACTAACCTCCCACCTAAATACACTGTTCAACCTCAGCCTCTCCACAGGCTACATGCCCATAGAATGGTGCACAGCAACGGTTATTCCTCTCCACAAAGGAGTGGCCACAACTGACCCTGGTAACTATCGCCCCATAAGCCTGACTAGCCTGGTCTGCAAGGCTATGGAGTACATCATCATGGAACTCATTAACAAAGACATTGGGAACCTCCAAACACTTGATCTGACCCAGTTTGGCTTTGTTAAGGGCAGATCATGCCTACTAAACCTGGTTGACTTCTTTGAGACGGTCACCAAGGCCATAGATGGGGGAAAGGTGGTTCACACAGCCTACCTTGACCTCTCCAAGGCTTTCAACACCATTCCCCACTCGAGTATTACAGAAAAACTTACCAGCCTGAACATAAACCCCTATGTCACGAGATGGGTTGCTAACTGGCTTACAGACAGAACTCACACGGTAAGAATAGTGGGCTCCAGGTCCGACTCTACACCAGTCTCAAGTGGTGCCCCACAAGGCTCGGCCCTGGGACCCCTACTGTTCGGCATATACTTTTCAGAAGTACAGGCAAACACAGGAGGACTATGGCTAACCAAGTTCACTCATGACTGCAAACTGGGAGCCATAATTGACTCTCCGGCTGATACGGACATCCTCAAAAAGGGCCTTACTGTGACGGACACCTGGTGTCAACGTCATGGCCTCAAGCAAAATGCCAAAAAATGCATAGTCATCCCGTTTGGGAAAAACAAAACATCCACGAATTGCCACATAGGTGGCAGCCCCCTTAATACAGGTAATAAGAGATCTGGGGACCAAGGTAGATAGTAATCTCTCCTTTGACAATCATATTGCCAAAGTAGTTAGGAAATCCTTCTATGTGGCCCATCTAATTACTAAAGGGTTCACATCTAGAAATAAAGAGGTTATAGTGCCCCTCTACTCGTCACTTATTAGACCCATCATAGAGTACAATGCCCCATTTGGGATGTACCTCACAAGACACTTCCAACAGCTGGAAAGACCACAAAAGTACCTCACCAAGAGGATTACTGGCCTCAAACATATGTCCTATGCAGCCCGACTGAAAAAACTCTGGCTGTACTCAGTGGCATATCGCTTACTCAGAGGTGATCTCTGCCTGACTTACAAAGCCATGTTCAACTCAGAATTGATGGACATGCTCCACTTAAAGAAATCCAAGTCACTGCAAGCCACGCACTCTAGTGAGCTAAACCTCACCACAACAATAAATAGAACATGCTGGAGGGATAGATTCCAGTCAAAGAGACTCCCCATGCTTTGGAACAAAATTCCAAACTACATCAGGCAGATCCCCTCATTAACACTCTTCAAGAGAAACCTTGACGAGTGGATGGGTAACAGAAAATACACCCCTGGGATCACTTCATTGGCTCTGCTTGACAGAGGATCAGTTAATTAATCAATGGAGCGGCGAAAGCTGACACACTCTGGCTAGGCTTATAAATGCCCTCGGTCAGATAGCCTAGTACCTACCTATGAACCTATGACTGCAGCTGTGTGCCACTCTGTGGGCACGAAGCCTGAGATGAGGCTATGATTAAACATAACACATAGGTGAGATGCCAGTTCATTTTGTAGTTCATGCAGTACACAGCCCAGGATGTTGTCTGGTCACATGGATGCTGTATTCTTGGCTTTGGAGAGTGTGGTTTTTACCTGAGTGGCTGTGATTACCAGAATTTGGCATTCTTTCGGTATTGAGATGGGCCCTTTAGGAGGTGAGATGGAGTGAAGTTGGCACTGAATCTGTCTGCCAGGATATTGGCAATATACTTGGGATCAGTATATCTAGTGCCATTCTGCTGTAGCTCAGAGCAGATCTGAGTATTGACATTTAGATTTTTGACATAGCTATAGAATGCCTTGTGGTTGTCTTTGGAATCTTTGGCAATTTTGTTTTCGTAACTAAGTTTTGGAAGATTTTATGAGGGATCTCAGCTTTCTACTGAGGCTGGTCAGAGAATAACCATTAGTCATTTATAGGAAAGGGCAAAATCTGAAGAACTTTACAGAAACTTCAAAGGCATTAACCAAAAAAATACCCTGGTACATACAAATGTGAAGCATGTAATCTGTGTAAGTACATAGAAACAGGTATTCAATTTACAATAAGAGGGAAATATTATCACACGAAAGACAAATTTAATTGTAATTCTAAGTCTGTGGTATACCTGGCATAGTGCCAGTGTTGCCCAGCATTTTATGTTGGTAAAACCCACCACAAATTCAAGGAAAGGGTCTATGAACATTCCTATTACATCAGCAGAGAAAAACTTGAGAGTCCATTAGCCAGGCACTGTATTGAGTTTCAAGGGCACTCTTTCAAGTTTCGTGTCATTGATTGTATTATACCAGACACTAGGGGTGGGCCTTTCTCCCTTTTATTAGAGAAATTAGAATTGCTTTGGCAATTTAGACTTAATTCTTACCAGCCACCTGGATTGAACAAGTTTTGTTCAATAGTATGTATTTTAAAGCTTAAGAGTCTTCTGAGATAACAAAGTAGATCCTGACTTGCTCCTCCATTCTCCTTATGTAACTATAAGTAAATATTTTTCAAAAATAAAATAGGGGGCACATTAATAGGGGTGTTTTATTATTATTTAGTTAGATTGTTGTGTTGGTAGAGTTTCCACTATACATTACTATACATATTTATATTGGAAGGATGTCATTTACAAAAAATTAGAACATTCTTAGATAGGTTCAGACACTTACATCTTATATTATTTTTATAGTTGTACAACTTATTTATTGTTCATTATCATTTTTTATAAGTGCCATTTTCATACCTTTGAAAATATGTAGCAGCATCACTAGCGAACTGTGTGTTGTGTTTTTTAGGATTGGAATGTATCTTTAATTCTGAAATTAGGGCTGCTCATTCGGTTATGTGGAAATTAGGACCTGTATTTAAGCTTGTAATTTTATTTTGAACATTGTCTGATGAAGTTTAGTCAATGGACTAAATGAAAAGTGCTTAACTGTTAATTGTTTTTATTAAAGAGTGGAGTAAACTGATTCGATCGTTTTTTTTTTTTTTCGTTTACAGTTCCACAAATGATTGCTTCACGGGGATGTGTTTCTGGACATCCTCCACCAGTGGGGTATTCCTCAAGTACATCTCTTTGCATTCCCCTTGAACAGACAACTTCCAAAATTTTGTGCTAGAGGCCCAGATCGTCTGTTATGGAAGGTGGATGTCTTATCATTCTAACTTATTTATTTATTTATTTATTTCAGTCTGATGACTGGGGAAGTCCACTGGGCCATGAAGAGCCCATTTTCAGTGGAGGCCCGGGGAGAAAACCTCCAAAAGAAGAATTTATTGTACATACATTACATGTTGCAAGAAAACAAAATTATCAAGAAATATACAGTGAGTAGCACATATAGTTGAAATAAAAAATGTAGCCACTGCACATATAGTCATTGCACATAAGTATTGAGAAATAAACAGTATGTTAAATATAAAGCATATAGTCATATCACATTGTAAGTTAGGCATATATTGAGCAATGAAAAACAGTGTATAATGTTCTTGATAGCAGTACATCATTAGTAGGGAGTAGATCTGTCCCTAGTATGGCAGAGATCATCGCAGGTGATGGAGTTAGTATTGAATTGGTGATTGATTACAGTAGAGAGTAGCAGAAGAGGGGGGTTAGAGGGGAGTTTAAGTTGGAGTGTGACACGGGCATTCCCATTTGGATGGAAGGGGATGTTTCTTTATTCATCCCCCTTCCCACTCATTCAGAAAGTTCTCCTGAAAATATAGCAGGACAAACCAAAAATCTTGTTGGTGACTCCCTTTTGGCCAAGACAGTATTGCTTCCCTCTTCTGCAATTAGTCAAGGGCAATCATCACAATTACCTCACAGGGTGGATCATACTCACACTAGACAAGAGATCTTTTATTCATCCACACTTAACAACTCTGAGCCTGACTCTGTGGGTGATAGGCTTCTGATCCCTTCTCAACATCTTTTCTCTGAGAACATGCTTCTAGTCTTTTCTAGATTTTTTGGAAGAATGTCAGCTATTGAAGTCCATGTTTTTGCACAGGGGGTACCCAGTAAGGTTATTAGATGACTTAATAAAAGAAGTTCAGTATACGAGACTTAATGGAATATATAAACCTTTGTTGGGATTTAAACAATCCATTACTGAACTGCCAAGTCTAGGGTTAGATTTAGTTGATATCATGGTAAGCAGTCCTGTAATTAATTTACAAACTGAAGCAAGTTTTATTACCACATTTAACTTGCACAGTTATTTTTGCTTAGACATTAGAAAAATTGGGGCTTATTTAGAACTAATCCAACTATTTTTGCAAAATGGGTGAAACACCTCAAGTAACATTCAAAAGAGGCAGATACCAAAAGACATACTTGAACAGAAACAACGGGTTTATCCAAACATTTCAGGGATGTTTAAATGCCAAAGTTGCAATTATTGTAAATTTGTGGATAATATACACTCATTGATAGTGGTTGGGTTCCACATTAAATTAAAATCCAGGTTTAATTGCAACTCAAAGATGGTAGTTTATATAGCGACATGTCAGTGTTGTCCTGCATTCTATGTTGGCAAAACAGAGCGTAGACTCCAAGAAAGGATTTATGAACATCAGTATGCCATCAGTAGGAATAAGCAGGACAACGCTTTAGCAAAACATGTCCAGTCCTATAAGGACCATAGATTTAAATTTTCAGTTATAGACCAGGTGAATATAGACATAAGAGGTGGACCAGCAGCCTTACGTCTAGAGGAATTAGAATTGGTTTGGCAGATAAAATTAAATGCCTATAATTACCCTGGGTTGAACGAAACACGTTCCATAAGTAATATTCTTACGTTAAAGGGTCTTAGCCGATGATGTTGTGACTAACATTAGTTAGTTTTTAAAAATAATATGCACTGAGTGCAGAATATATTAAGTTTGTTATTTACATTGTTGTCATTTCATTTAAAGTATGATATTTTAGTATTTTCTATTGTGGTGACAGTAGTATTAATTATTATTTTTTTTTATTATTTTTATTAGTGTTAACTTGTATGTATGTTAGTTGCCTTTAAGTAAGTGGTTAAGCTTGTGTGTGCTGTGATTGGCTCAATGGCAGCAGCTGTAACTATTTATATGTATTTAAATGTTAAAATGTTTCTGAAGACATTTGCTTATTTCAGCAAACGGAAAGCGCTTAAAATAAACAGTTTTATTTAGCCTTGGCTGGTTTGTGCTGTGGATGTGTTGTAGTGACTGTATTTTACCTGTTTGTTGTTTTCTGCTTTCTAAGTTTTTGTTCTCCTGAAAATATAGCAGGACAAACCATAAATCTTGTTAGTGACCCCCTTTTGGCCAAGACAACATTGGTTCCCTTTTCTTCTGCAATTAGTCAAGGGCAATCATCACAATTTACCTCACAGGGTGGATCATACTCACACTAGACAAGAGATATTTTATCCATCCACACTTAACAACTCTGAGCCTGACTCTGTGGGTGATAGGCTTCTGATCCCTTCCCAACATCTTTTCTCTGAGAACATGCTTCTAGTCCTGCAGGAGGCCAGGAAACACAATACTAGGAGATCCTATTTGTCCAAATGGAAGAGGTTCTCCATCTGGTGTCTGAAGAAATGGTTAGATCCATTTTCAGTGGACATTCCCCTAGTTCTTTTTTATTTGAGTGAGCTGCTTAAGGCAGGATTGGCCTACTCTTCTGTTAAAGCCAACCTATCCCCCATTTCTGCATGATTGCCTCTATTTCTCCTTTGGCTTCTAGGCTAGAGGTTAAACTTTTTCTTAAATGTATCCTTCACATCAGGCCTCCCAGGAAACCTCTTCCCCCTCCCTAGGATTTAAATTTTGTACTAAAAAAGCTTAGTCAGGCTCGTTTTGATCCTACAGTCTCCGCTTCTTTTATAGCCATCACCTCTGCTAGAAAAGTTTCTGAACTCCAAGCCTTAATGGCTTGTCAATCTTTTCTGATCTTCCACAAGGATAGGGTTTCTCTTTGTACTAACCCCTCCCTCTTGCCTAAAGTGGTTTATGATTTGTCCCTTAACCAATCTATTCATCTACCTATTTTCTTTCCTATTCCTCGAAATTCTAGAGAAAGGGTGTTTCATACCTTGGATATGCATAGACAACTCATATTGTACCTAGACAATACCAAGACAATTGGGAAATCTGAGCAACTTTTTGTTTCCTTTCATCCCAGGGTGCTGGGAAAACCTGTTTCTAAACAAACTACTTCAACTTGGATCTTTAAGGCCATTTCCTTCTGCTATGTGCTCTATAGAAAGACAGTCTCTTCCTCAGTAAAAGCTCATTCCACTACAGCTGTAGCTTCCTCTGGACATTCTTCAAAGTTTTGGACACTGCCTCTATTCTGGAAGCAGCTACATGGTCGTCTGATCACACCTTCACCAAACATTATAAGCTGGATACTATCTCTAGAGCCAGAACAGGATCTGACAGGGCAATCCTGCATGAGTTCATGGAGACTTCCTCTGCTCCAACCTCCATTTCCCTTCCATGAGCTTTGGTACTCTCCCTCATGTTATGAATACTGTAATATGGGAATAGAAGTTCATAGAATGGTTGTATAAAATCTTACATTTGTTTTGTTTTAAGTTTTCTGTTCTGTTGGAGTTTTAGGAGGTCTTGGTTAGGGTCAGAAATGTTACCAAAGAATTCCTTTGCAAACAGTAAATAACATCAGCTAATTAGTGGGAAGAATAATAGCATTCCTAATTTAGCTAGAAATATATCCATTTAGCTGGAGTGCTTGTTTCTCTTGCTTGCTGTACTCTGCCTGAATATATTGCTGATCTCTGTCTGCTCTTTATTTTTCCCCACACACCTGTCCAACTGTTCTATTCTTAAAGTTGGTGCCTTTTGAGTTGCCCACCCCTACTATAAATCTGATTTTGGACACTCCTCCCAGTCCCATCTCATCAGCTCATTCTACTGAGTACTGAAAAGGCCCACCCTTGATTATTTTCTGTTTCCTCCCTTCCCACTTAACTTAAAAAATTTCACTTTATTCAGCTGCTTTTACTGAATGTGTTTCTTTTTACTATATTACTTTACTTTGCTTTTGCTTGTTCTTAAAAGTCTTCAATTGCATTTATTCTGTTGCAATTATTACTGTTTGTTAGTAGCTTTATTAAATTGTAAGCCTCTTAGTTTTGGTTTAAGCACTTGGGCTTCAGGCTAGTTGTTTTACATTAAGAAGGTTTGTAGTCTACACTCCTATGACAGGAGAGGTAGCTTACATCCTTCTAAGATGGGAATTACTGGTTGAAGGCCTAGTGTGTCTGTTATTCTAAAAGTGTCTTAGTTCTGGTTTAAGAACTTGGGCTTCAGGCCAGTTATTTTACATTAAATTATCTGTGGTCTACTCTCTTGTGGGAGGAAAGGGTAGCCTCTGCTCTTCTGAGCTGGAAGTTGCTGACTGAAGGCTTACTGTGCCAGATTATTTGAACTTTTTTTTAATTGTTGCACTTTGTTTACTGTAGCATAGACTAGACTCAGACCTGTTGAATCTAGTTCTGCTTGTATAACTTGAGCACTAAACCAGGCCATCTTTTGTTGGAGAGGGTTCCCCTGCAACTTAGTGTCGTTTGCTACATAAGCACCACATTTGCATGGGTTTGTGCTTGTTTGTGCATTGCTCACTGCCGAGCCGAGGTGGACACCGTTGGCGGTTATAGATGTAAACAAACCTTTTGCATACAAATTTTCCCTTAGTATTTTGCTGGTGCTCCATCAGTGAGTATTTGTGACTGTCCCTCACTGATAGGTGATACATTCAGTGAAGCTCCTGAGGTACCAACACAGAACCTACCCACTAGCCCTTCATATTTTCTGTCCACTTCTCCTGTCCTCTGCTTTACCTGGTCCTTTCTGTCCTCTCCTTGTTTTGTGACCACATCAACTTATTTAGCATTATGGATGGACAATTTTCCACAGTTTCCCCAGCCAGCCTGGTTGAAATGGGCATCCTGAGGCAATTTAACAATTGCCTCATGTACACTGACAACCCACTTCTTCTCGTCCACACAAATTCATTATGTGAGAGATGCATCTATATCAAGAACCTAGAATCCAGGCTCTTTCCCTCACCAGTCAATTCATCTGACACTAAGCAGGTTGTCAGCATGCACACCTCACCTCCTGTACCTACCAAACCAACAACACATAAACCTACATATGCAGAGGTCCTTACCAGAAACTTACCTAAACATCAGAGACTCCCTAAACACAAACACAAGCATGACTCACATACAGCATCCTCTGCAGGGCATAGTACACATAATATATCACATATCAGTGTCTAACCAGTCAAGCCCCTAAGGCATAAAACAAAAACAAACATCTTAGTCATAGGCGACTCAATAGTGAGACACACAGATGTCCCTCTCACCAGGTTGGATAAGTAAAAAGTCATAGTCAGCTGTCTGTTAGGTGCCAGGATCCACCACATCACAGACGCACTCAAACCTCTCAACAACGGACACTATTATGACTCTGTCATAGGCCATGTTAGTGTGAATGATTTGAGACGTACCTCACTATATGAAGAAAGACATGACTGAGCTCTCTGATTATGTGTCTCAGGCAGGTATGTCCCTAGCCTTAAGCAGCATTTTACCTTTGCCTAGGATGATACCTCAATACAAACAGAAAATGATTGACTTTAACAATTGGCTTAGTTTCTTGTGTCATTGAAAGGTGATCCAGTATCTGTCAGCCTGGGATGACATGGTTGATAGATCTCGATGCTTCACCAGAGATGGTCTTCATCTGTCACCCCTGGGATTTCGGTTACTAGCTAAGGCTCTTGCCATCCAATAGTGCCTTTTTTAGGCAATGTCACAAGTACAAAATTCCTGATGTAAAAATATTGTCTAGAAACAACCTCAAGTTTATGCTGCTAAATGCTTGGAGTCCAAACCAGAAACTAAACTCAATGGATGCAGTCCTCACCCTGGAAGATGCTGACATTTGTGCAGTCACTGAGACATGGTTTAAGGCTGTGGAGAGCACCCTATAACTACACCAGGGTACATTTCCTTCCGCATGTTCAGACCACAAACAGAAGGCATGAGAAATAAAGGAGGTGGTGTATCAATATTCATTAAAGATAAATCATCTCTAGATTGGTTATACAGCACGACTCCCTTGAATTACTTCAGGTGCAATTGACTGTAGGTAAGGCCCCTCTTCAGGTCATTGCCAGCTATAGGACCCCCTCCATGAATCAGGACATCCACTCAGCCTACCTGGATGTATTTGAAACACTAAAGACACAACCAAACACCCTGGTTTTGGGTGACTTTAATTACCCATTCATTGACTGGGTAAATTATATGTGTTCTAACTCACTTGCCCAATGGTTCCTGGACTTCATTAACTCCAGTGCCCTAGATCAGCTGGTTGCCAGGTTTCCATACCTACAAGGGGCTCAGTCATCCTGGATTTGGTGTTCACCAACATGGGGGACCTCTACACCACCTCTAGTGTGTGGCCATCCCTGGTGAGATCTGACCACAAATCAGTCTCACTAGAAGTAACTATAAAACAAGATAGAAACAACTAGACTAAAAAAGTTCTCCAAGGCTAATTACAAACTCTTACACGACAGCATAAATAGCTTCATAGCCCCTCCTCCCACTAATGGAACAGACACCTATGCTAAGTTATACCACCAGTGCTTTATACGAACACCTGTACAATTGTATTGACTCTGCCGTACCTCATAGAACCAAAGCTAGATCTTCAAGGAAAAACAAACCTGCCTGGTGGACAACTGCCATTAATAGGCTATATAACAGGAGAAAGAAATTGCTGTCTAAGAGTAGGAAGGAACAGTCTCAAAACTGGAAACACTTCCTCCTCAACTGAAACATGCAAATAAGACTCCTAGTGAAGTCCTCCAAAGCTAACTAAATTAGCTTCCCTAACTAAGGATAACTACAAGGCATTCTTTAGTTACATCTGTAACCTCAAAGGTAAGGCCCAAATTTGTGCTGAACGTAATAGTACTACATATACAGAACCTGTATAGCAAACCTGCTGGCTGACAGGTTCAGTGAAAACTTCACTCCCCTGTCCCTGCCACATATATCCCAAAGCATCCCTTATACCTGTCCCCCACCTAGTATCCTCCAGGAGCAGGCCTTATATGCCCTCTCCAAGGCCAAAAATACAGCCTCTATGGGACCAGACAACATCTCGGGCTGTGTTCTATATGGGTCAAAACAGGAATTAGCATCAACATTGGGCATGCTTTTCAATCACAGCCTAAGCACTGGCTTCATCCCAACAGAATGGAAAACAGCTACTGTCATCCCTTTGCACAAAGGGGGTACATCCAAAGACCCCGGGAACTGTAGACCCATTAGCCTGACCAGCCTTATCTGCAATGCCATGGAATGAATCATCATGGATCATATTAACAAAGATATAGGATATCTCCAAAACCTTGACCTCACCCAGTTTGGCTTTGTCAAGGGGACATCTTGTTAAACTTGGTGGAATTCTTTGAGCCAGTCACCAAAGCCCTAGACAAGGGTAAATCTGTGCATATGGCCTATATGGACTTGGCCAAGGCCTTGGCCACAATCCCCCACTTGGGCATCATTGATAAACTCTCCCAGTTGGGTATCAACCCATATATTATCAGGTGGGTTATGAAATGGCTCACTGATAGAACTCATATAGTTAAAATATGGGACTCAGCCTCCTCCAACATTCCTGTAGCCAGTGGCATACCACAGGGATCAGTTCTGGGACCCTACTATTTGAAATCTGCTTCTCTGAAGTCCAGGCAAAAACCAAAGCTCTGTGGCTTACAAAATTTGCAGATGACTACAAACTGGGAGTGGTCATTGAATCCCCTAATGATGTCAACATCCTACAAGAGGGACTTACACAGACTAATAAATTATGCCAAAGTCATGGTCCTAAACTAAATGCAAAAAAATGCATTATTAGCCCCTTTGGTAAGGGCAATGTTACAGCAAACTACCACATCAATAGCAATACCCTAAGCATGCATTCAGTGTTGAGAGAGCTGGGCACACAGGTTGACAGCAACCTTACCTTTGATCACCATGTTTCCACAGTAGTAAGAAGGTAATTTTATATTGCTTGTATCATAAGTAAGGGCATTGCCTCAAAAATAAATAAATAAATAAATTAGTTATAACCCCCCCCCATACTCTTCCCTCATCAGGCCAATAATAGAGTACAATTATCACCTTTGGTTATGTACCTTTCCAAGTACATGCAGCAACTGGAGAGATCACAAGGGTTTCTTACAAAGAAAATTCAAGGTCTCCAGCATCTGTCTGTGACTGAAATCACTGTCACTTTACTCTGTGTTGTAGAGACTACTCAGAGGCAACCTGTGTCTTGCATATAGGGGAATCTTCGACCCTGATTTATTGGAAATGCTGCACATTTGCAAGTCAAACAGCACATGGGTCACTTGCTCTAATGACCTTAACCTGGTATGTGACATCAACAGAACATGAAGGACAGATTTGCAACAGGCTTCTAATTCATGTTAAACAGAGACCCTTACTGACTCTGTTTAAGTGCAATTTGGATAATAGGATGGGTAACTGCAAATTCACCCTAGGGGTCTCACCTGTGTCCCTCCTGGATAGGGGCAATAGGTACTGATTTTAGTGTCTGCTTGAAAACTGACACTCTTGGGAACAAGGGTTGATATTTGACTAGGCTTGTATGGGCCCCAGGGCCATTAGCCTAATAACCTGCTATGATATACACACACACACACACACACACACACACACACACGCACGCACACATATATATATATATTGTATTGAAAACTTGCCCATGATTCATTTTGAGCCTTTGTCTCCCATTATTTTTGGTTTTGGTCAGAGTTCTTGTACTAAGAGATCGAAATGTATGCATGAGGGTTAGGAAAAATCTATAGAACTACACTCCTTTTATCCTACACTAATGACAGAGAAAGTTATGCATAAAATTCTGAGTGAAAGCCTGAGTGCTACCCTAGGAGACAATAACCTTTTGGAGAATAAATCAGGAGGAGCTAATATATGACAGAGATGCACATTTAAAGATGGAATATAGGAGAACTGGAGAGGGAAATATTGGTAGGCATGATCTTCTGACTCAGTCCTACACACAAGGCTGCTAAAAAACTGCAGGATTTGAGGAAAGGATTTGGACTGAGAAACTGAACTGCAGAATGACTGAAGGGTAGATCGAAGAGGGTTGCAGTGAAGGACTTATGACAACTAATCAAAGGGATATCTGACTCCCAAAGCTATAAAATGATAATAAAATGAAAAACCTATTTTTTTCAGAGCTGTAGGTTCCCCTTCCTGCACCCTCCATGTGAGGGGTATCCTGCCACAGACCCTGAATTTGCATATACTAACATCACAGTCACTCAACAGTGAGGAATGAGCAAAGTCAGTTTCACTAAATCTAGTTTTTCAGTGAAATCATACAATAGCACTAGGATTTGTAGAATTGACAGTTGCAGAACTGTTACATTCCTGCAGTGAGAGGGACATATTCAAGAATAAATAAAAATGGCTATTAGAGTAGTGCAAGGGTTCATATTGGGTCTGGTATCCTTCAGTGTGTTTGCTTCAGACATAGCTGAGATAAAAGAGAACCACGTCACCTTCTTCAAGTAGGACACAAAGACTGGCCACGTCACCTTCTTCAAGTAGGACACAAAGACTGGCCACGTCACCTTCTTCAAGTAGGACACAAAGACTGGCCACGTCACCTTCTTCAAGTAGGACACAAAGACTGGTAGAATAGCAGAGGATAATGAAAGGAGTCGAAGAAATGACTCAAGAAGTTGTCCAGAAAGACAGCAAAATGGGAACTGAGATTCAGTATTGACAAATGTATAGTACGGTGCACAATATACAGCAACAGTGCCAATTCAAGTTTGGGACAAACAGGGCGCCTCCCCTGGCATCAGCTTTATGTAACACCAAACATTTAAAAAATGTCAGCTTATAAGCATTAAACAAATGCTTAAAACACAGCTTGTAAACTGACTGCCACCCTGTTCTGTTTATTTTAAATACAGTTATACCACTTAAAAATCAGGCAGTTTACAAGCTGTCTATAAGCCATCACGGTAGTTTTCATTTGATGAGACCTTTTAAACTATCAAAGTATTTTTTTAAATGTAATTTTTAGAATTTTTTCCCCTGCTACCTGCTGATTATCAGTGTGCCTCTCGGCCAACTACTCCATTTATTTCCTTTACCAAGGGGAATATTTTTAAGCAGTCATCGGGGGTTGTTTTATTCCCTTTTTAAACCCTAGCCTACTTGTGCATGCTCAGTAACATGCCCAAGGTTTAACAGGTAATGGGCATCCACAAGAAACATAACCCTCGACTACTTCCAGATCTCCAGTCTCCATTAAGAGGTCTACCATGGGGTTGAGTGAGTGTGCACCCTTGGCATGCAGTCTCACATCCTTCCCCTGAAGAGAGATGAGCCTGCAGTGTGACATCACACCTAATGTTGCCCTCTGCCAGCTCCAGCAGGCACCAAACCACTACTTAGACATAATCAGGACTTTATTACTTTATGCCAATAGAACCAACTTAAAAAATATACACAGCAAGGGGAATGGCAAATGTTTGTGTTGCCTACAGCTTTGTGCAGCCACCTTGGTGCACTGAATCAGCTGATGGGATTAGGACTGATGGCAACTCAGCAAGTAAAGGACCTGAGAATTTTTGCCACAACTAGATTGGATCATCAAGAACTAGAGTGAAATGGCCAATGCAGCAGCAGCAGCAAAAAAAAAAAAAAAAATGTTGAGATATGTCTTCAATTGGATAGACCCCAGAAGCAAATGAAATACTGCTTCACTCTGCTGGAAGGTGGTTAGCCCATACCTTGATTACTGTATGCATTTCTGGAGGCCCTGCAAGGATAAGGCTATCTGGCTACCAGAAGGAGGCCTAAGGACACCCATCAGAATGGTGTGTGGGATGGAGGGGAAAGAGTATGATTAGAGATCAGAGGAATTAGGACTTTTCTCACTCTAAAGCCAAGTAGAGATGGGGAACATGATAAGGGATTTGAGGATGTCACTCTGAAGATAAAGAACAGGAAACAAGAGGGGGCACAGATAACACATAGTAGCGACCAACTTCTCCCTGGATTTGTGACTCTGAAAGTGTTTCTTCACTTAAAGAATTGTGTTCCCATGAAACAGGCTACAGTGGAAGGGAATCCATGGAAATATTCAAAAGGGCATGGAACAGATAGAAAAAGAGAGGGGTAAGGTGTAAGGGAGAATTGGAAAGGGCATGGAACAGATAGAAAAAGAGAGGGGTAAGGTGTAAGGGAGAATTGGTAGATGAAAGAATGATAAATTCACTTTAAGGGAAAACTAGACAGGCTGGTTGTCTCATGTTGCCATTAAGCAAGCAAAATATGGTAATAAAAATGTGTCAGGTCAAAGGCAAGCAACAGTTCAAAACACCAGCCATGATATGTTACCATTTTACAGTGACATTATTTTAAAAAGTAATGTTACTTTTTTCTAATAATGCCGACAATATATTTCAGAGTCATTGGGAATTCTGTCTCTTTGCATCCGTACAAGTCAGAGTGGATGGATTTGAGATGTACTGTGTATGCATGTCTGCAAATGTGAGAACCCACTAACAGTGCTTTGATTTAATGTGATCTCTGCATCTGTATGTTTGGCTGCTGAGAATTTCATCAAAGTACATAAAAGAAACATTTTAACACACTACAGGGAGCAGTAAATTAAGAAACGGATGAAAGGCAAGTCTTTTTAAGGTGTCCTTTTCTCTGGGATATTATTTTAATTATATTGCAGTCTGATTTGCCTCTTAGAAGTATTTAAAAATGTCAGTTTGCTTTACTGTGGCTACAAATATTTGCTAGTGGGATATAGCATGTTTTTCCTTATAAAGGGAAAGCAGTTCTCTTCAATGAGAAGTAAAACCTTTCCAGTTTTTAAAATGAACTGAAGCATGGCATTTAGACAGAAACATTAGACAGAGATACAAAGATAAACGTGATTGCACTGAATTGTTAATGGAAACTCTGTTTCAAATAAAATGCTTCTTGAAGGTTTGTGCATAGTATAAGTAGTGTAAGTATTTGGTAATGGCAACATTTGCTTTTTTAAGTTTGCACTTTTCTAATATAGCATCATATAGCTCTTGTTACAGTTCCAAAAATCTCCCAATTGTGGGTCATAACAAAACAGCTTTAAATGATTCCTTAACCTTGTTTTAAATATTATACTACAAAAAGCCAGGGGCAAGAATTAAACTTTATATCATAATCCATACAGTACTTTATGTTGTGAAACACACAAGCATAAAGAAAGTAACAGCTGTAAGGTCCCCTGTTGTAAATATTGCTGAAAAAATGACGAGTTGTTTTGCTATGTAAGAAAACAGCATGTGTATTTATCCACTGTGCAAATGCAGCTGATTATTTAAACTGTATATCTAGCAATGGTGAGTGTGGAAGAGAGGTGAAGAAGAGAGTACAGGCAGGATGTATTGGGTGGAGAAGAGTGTCAGGAGTGATTTGTGACAGACGAGTACCAGTAAGAGTGAAAGGGAAGGTCTACAAGAGGGTAGTGAGATCAGCTATGTTATATGGGTTGGAGACAATGGCATTGACAAAAAGGCAGGAGTAAGAGCTGGATGTGGCAGAGTTAAAGATGTTAAGATTTGCACTGGGTGTGACAAGGATGGACAGGATTAGGAATAAGTATATTAGAGGGACAGCCCAGGTTGGAAGGTTGGGAGACAAAGCCAGAGAGGCAAGATTACCTTGGTTTGGACATGTGCTGAGGAGGGATGCAGAGTATATTGGGAAAAAGATGCTAAGGATGAAGCTGCCAGGTAACGGGAAAAGAGGAAGGCCTAAGATAAGGTTTATGGATGTGGTGAGAGAGGACATGCAGGTGGTTGGTGTGACAGAGCAAGATGCAGAGCACAGGAAGAGATGGAAACATGATCCGCTGTGGCGACCCCTAATGGGAGCAGCCGAAAAAGAAGAATATATCTACAATTTTATGAATGGTAGGTCCCACTACTGAGATGTAATTCTTAATCTCTCAAATAATACAGGCATTACAGGTCAGGTTTCTTAGACAAATTAAATATATACTGTTACTAAATTCATTCACAGTCACTGTAAAAAAAGCATAACTAACTAAATAAATAAAAATAAACTTTCATTAGTTTTGTAATAGTAGAATAATTTTGTTTGCCATGCTCTGAAATGTGCATGAAAACCAAACTATAAAAGATTACATTTTGCTTTTCAGTTCATAACCATGTGATATCCATCTTATTGGATGTATGTATCAGATACTTTAGTGTCATGATATCCATCTTATTGGATTTCACTGACTGAATTGCTGGCATCATCTGTGGACATATAGAAGGGCACACGGCTATCCTTTTGTACAGGACACTTTAAATATTTTTGTGACTTCCTGACAAAATAGCAATCCACAATATTAGACTCTTGTTGAAACACTCTGCCAAGCTGCTCCACACCACATAATAAATGCTTAAATTTTGACAGCATGTTATATATCATTTGAATATTGTAAAAATACATGGCCTTACAGCCTAGTATGAGGCAATAGATTCAACCAGAAGTTTGATACATCATGACCACAAATAGTCATGCACTTCTTCTGTACTTCCTAGTGTGTGTGTGTGTGTGTGTGTGTGTGTGTGTGTGTGTGTGTGTGTGTGTGTGTGTGTGTGTATATATATATATATATATATATATATATATATATATATATATATATATATATATATATATATATATATATATGGGAACACTTCACATAATCGAATTACTGAAATCTCGAATTTCATATGGTCGAAACCTTATGATCGAGATTTCAGTAAATCGAATATGTAAAGTTTTAAAAAATAAGAAGTTACTTATATTAAAACGTTACGTGCACACAGAGGCAAGGATTCCTGTATGGTCTGTGTGCACGTAATGTTTTTATCTTTTCTGCGGTGTTGACAGGAAGTGGGAAATCTCCCTTTTTGCGCTTCCGCATACAGCGCAAAATGGGAGATTTCCCTTTTCCCCACTGTAGCGCGATCTCGGAGTTGGTATATTTAAGTAGGGGGGTGTGGGGGGCACAGCCCCCCACATGGGGGGTGCAGGGGGGCAAAGCCCCCCTGCAAAAGCGGTGTTTGAGTTTTTTTTTTTTTTTTACGGTTTCATTTCAGAAGTTCGAGTTTCCAAAACTCGATCTTTTGGTCTCGGTTATATGAAATTCGAGATTTTGGGGATTTGAGCTTCTGAAGTGAATCCATATATATATATATATATATATATATATATATATATAAACTGTGTCTGCTGTAAAGGAACATTAGATTTGAAACCTTTAGAATTTAACTTCAAGTACTAGGCCATCATATGTTGAAGAAGTTGTAAAACAATAACTTTTACAATGACTAAACATATTTTCTTTAGGAAATATACAAGTGACCATCATGTATCAATGGTAATGCCTGTGCACGAACAAGAGCATGCATCAAAGTATTGTAATGCTTGTATGTCACCAAGGGCATGAAGGGAGGTCACAACTTTGGGGGAGGGACAGGGCTATGTGTAGGGAATGTCCTTTGTGGAAGTGAGGGGATGTCCTCCATGGTTAGCCCACTGCACATCCCTCCTCAGAACTTCACTGAGTGTGTGCAGGGGTAGGTCTCAAAACAGCATCAAACAAATCCTCAGACTACCATGATCTGATGTCTGAACCAATTGCCTGGGAACGGAGGTAAAAAAAGCAAAAAAAAAAAAAAAATACACACTTTGCTTTGTTAAGGAACCCAGGTTAACAGATTTAGGATTCTAATAAAACTAATCAAGAAAATGCTTGATCAGATCATCTGTGCCATGGTGCACTGGTTTACCTCCCACTGCTATACCATTCTTGATGGCAGCATATGGAAGCAGTAGGTTTGTCCAGTTTTTCTATTTTCAATGAGTATGCCTGGGGCAAAAGACAACAAGTTATGGTGCCCATTTTTATAACCACAGGATCAAATAGCTCCAGCACAACAAGCTTAGGTGCCTGTTTTTATAACTGTATGACCAAATAGCTCCAACACACTTCCCGTTATTGGTGCCACTTCTTTCTTATAGATGGATGCAATACAGAGGATAAGAACATGTACTGTAATATGTCCAAGAATACCTGCAGTGGCTAAGCCCCATGGAGAAAGATGGCATATCTGAAGCATGCCATGATTATTCCTATGACATATTTGTGGAGTCATTTTACACAGTGAATTAACTCAAGTCGCTACACCACAGGTACCAGTATGATTCTGTCATGACCTGAAACATGCTTCCCTAGACTATATGAAGAGAGACATTGTTGATCTCTTTGAATATGTGCTCAGACAGGTATGTGCCTTGCACTAAACAGCATTCTACCTTTACCAAGGATGATGTCACAGTACAAACAAAAGATGATTGGCTTCAATAATTGGCTAAGTTTCTAGTCTCTTTCCAGAGGGATTCAGTATTTGCCAGCATGGGAGGACATGCTTAACAAACCACATTGCTTTGTAAAGGATGGTCTGCACCTGTCTCTTCTAGGCTTCTGACATTACCTAAAAAAGGCTCCAAGGAGTAGATAATGTTTTAGCCAATATTCAGTTTGACAAGTCTACTGACACAGCAAATAAAACCCAAAGAAACCTAAAGGTGTTACTGATAACTCCACACCCTACAAGCTCGCCTCACTCTGGAGAATACAGACATTTGTGCAGTTACCATGACATGGTTTAAATCTACAGAAATTACTCTAGCAGTGCAAGACTTCAGCACCTTTCAAACAGTTAGACCATCAGCTGCACAGACAGGAAGAAAAAGTGGAGGAGTCTCAGTCTGCATTAGCAACAAGCATAACGCTACATAGGTTAAACATGAGCAAGCCATGGAATTTAGCCAAGTCCCATAACGCTACATTGGTTAAACATGAGCAAGCCATGGAATTTAGCCAAGTCCCATATGCTACATTGGTTAAACATGAGCAAGCTATGGAATTTAACCAAGTCCCATATGCTACATTGGTTAAACATGAGCAAGCCATGGAATTTAACCAAGTCCCATATGCTACATTGGTTAAACATGAGCAAGCCATGGAATTTAACCAAGTCCCATAACGCTACATTGGTTAAACATGAGCAAGCCATGGAATTTAACCAAGTCCCATATGCTACATTGGTTAAACATGAGCAAGCCATGGAATTTAGCCAAGTCCTATACTATATCCTAGCAAGCTGTAGGTCACCTTCTATGTCTCTAGAATCCCACAGCTTGTACCTAGACTGATTGCAGACACTAACCAATAAACAAAATATCCTATTCATGGCAGACTTTAACTACCCCTGTATAGACTGAAAAACATGCACTGCATCATATTTGTCGACACAATGATTTCTGGACTTTACTAATACAAATGCTCTTGGGCAGATAGTACACACACCCACCAGAGGTTCAAATATAGTGGACCTGGTACTGAGTAATATGAGAGAGCACTGCATGCTCCCTCCTCCCAGTGTCATGTCCTCACTGATGAGATCAGATCACAAGGCTGTCTCCTTTAGAAATAAAAATCAACTCAGTAACCCCAGCAAACCCAGTAACATTTAAGAACTATTCCAAAGCAAATTACATCCTATTAAGAGATAGTATGTCAAAATTCAATGCCCTTCCCAACCCTATGTTCACAGCAACCTACACACAATTGTTCACACAGACCTTGCACAACCATGGAAATGGCTGTATAGAGGCTGTTGTACCTACTAGAAGTAAGCCCAAAACAAACTCTAAAAACAAACCACTCTGGTGGAATTCTAACCTTAATATAATATATAACAAAAGGAAAAAAGTAATGGCTAAAATCAGGAAGAGCAACTCTCATAATGATAGAAGCTCTCTAATTAAACTAAACAGGAAACTAAGAGGACTAAGTAAGTCCAACAAGGCCAATTATGAAGTCAAGATAGTCTCAAAGGCTAAAGACAACCACAAGACCTTCTATAGTTATGTTTGAAAACTCAAAGGCAGCACACAATGCTGTGCCAAACTGACAATCAATGGTGCCATTTTCCAAGAACAGAGTGACATAACAAATTTGCTGGCTGACAAATTCAGCAAAAAAACTTCACCATCCACTTCCCTCTGCCTCTCCCCATGAAGCCCTGGAAGCACTCACTAAGGCCAAAAACTCAGTTTCAGTGGGCCCCAACAATATTCTGGGATGCCTTCTAAATATATTGAAACATGACCTGTCAGCAGCACTTTTCAACTAAAGCTTCAAACCAGGTTTTGTACCATGAGAATGGAGGACTGTAACAGTTAACCCACTTCAAAAGGGTGGACTATCAACTTACCCTGAAAACTACAGGCCTATTAGTCTGACTAGTCTAAAATGCAAAGCCACTAAATGAATTATCATGAAAATGATCAACAAAGATATGGGCAACATTCAGACAAGACACAGGAACCAACCCAGTTTGGCTTTGTCAAGGAAAGGTCACGCCTAATAAACCTGGTGGACTTCTTTGGAAAGGTCACCAAGGCTAGGGGAATGGTGCATACCACATACCTGGACCTGGCTAAGGCATTCCATACAATATCCCACTCGGGTACAGTTGACAAACTCACCAAACTGGGCTTAAACCCCTACATCACTTGTTGGATTGCCAGCTGGCTCACAGGCTTGACCCAGGAAGTCAGGATTGGTGATACCACTTCCACTAAGAGAACAATCACCACTGGGGTATCTCAGGGGTCTATCCTGGGACTGGTCCTATTTGGCATCTATTTCTTGGAGGTAAAGGCTAATGGCAAGGTCCTTTGACAGACCAGGTTCAAAGATGATTGCAGACTGGATTCCCCCATGATACAAACATCTTATAAAAGGGTCTAACAGAGACAATTGTCTGCTGCCAAAGTCACAGACTAAAACTCAATGCTATGGGAGGTTGGCATGATGGTTAAGGTATTTATCTTACAGACATAAGGTGCAGGGTATGATTTTCACATGAGATAATTGGCTAGGCTTAAAATGGCCCCAAGGGCAGTTAGTCTAGTACTAATCTATGAAACTATGACCCAGTGAAATGCATTATAGTGCCTTTTAGGAAAATTGCCATGTAGGCTAATTACTACATTGATAAAAAAACAAGAGTTGACCCAGTAGTTAGGTATCTGGGAACATATGCCAGTAATCTGGTTATTAACCAACATGTGGCCAAGGTAACAAGAAAATCATTCTATGTCACCCAGCTTAGAAGTAAGAGTATGGCATTTAGGTCCAAGGAAGTCATAGTGTCATTTTAATCAGCCCTTATCAGACCCATCATTAAGCATAATGCCCCCTTCAGCATGTACCTTACCAAACATATGCAAGAGTTGGAGTACCTACAAAGGTTCCTTACCAGGAGAAACCAGGGTATAAACGCATTCTCCTATACAGATACCGTAAAGCCACATCTCTGTGCTCTGTCTCCTACTGGTTACTGAGAGGTGATCTATGCTTGGTATACAAGGCATCCTCGGATCCAGCAGTGATGGACCTTTTGCACATATGCAAATTGAACTGTATCAGAACCACTAGATCGAATGATTTAAATTTTGCTTGTGACATAAATAAGACATGTTGGTGAGACAGATATGTGACTCAAAGGATCCTTATGCTCTGGGACAGGCTCCTCATCCTTCTGAAGCAGTGTCACCCCTAACTTTATTTAAGCATAATCTTAACCAATGGATAGAAAATTAGAAATCACCACAGATTTGGCCCCCATTTCTCTGATAGGCAGTAATGCCCAAACTAACAAACCCCCCACATAACCCCTGGAAACTTCCTAACATACTCCCCCAATAAATGCCTATGATACATAGGGGCATAATTTGGTTGGCTTGCACAGCTAGACTTATAAAGGCCTTGGTGGTTGTTAGCCTAATATATACCTATGAACCTATGAATACTGGCATTTTTACTGCAGAGCTTGACATCAGAAGTCTTGATATGGTGGGGCAAAGAGGATGGTTTTCCCAGTGCAAATGGTTAGGGGGTGTGATTGGCAAATGCAATTGATAGTAGAACACCTGTATTCATTTCTGTACTATCATTTCTGAATGCCTGTATGGGAATGAATTCCTGTACTGCTGTCTGTGCTCAGTACTGAAGTGCTTGTTTCACTGCTTTTTTGTGCACTTTGCTACATTTTTAATAGAAAAATTTGCTCTGATGTGATGGGGACATGAGCAGGCATGAGGAGAGCAGGACACAGATGACCTGGTACTCCTCCGAGACAGGGAGGGAGGAACAACAGATTAGAGAGAACAGGAATGGACTTTTTGTCCATGTGTGTGTTGAGGAGTGACACTGGGCATCAGATGAGACACCTATGGCTATGCTTAATGCACAACAAAATGGATAATGATGCCATATATGAGGCAGGCACAATAATACTTGCATGTCACTTCAGTGGACATGTCTGACAGTTAGGCACAAAATGGTGGCAGTTCTTGAGATGGTTACAGTGTTATGAGTTTTCTGCTTGTGACATCACAGTGAAAAGTGATGTCTTTAATCAAAAGGGAAGAGTTCTTTTGGATGACTCCATGGTATAGGTACATAAAGGCCTGGCTATGATCCTGAAGACCTGAGGTTATAAGTATCCTAAGTGTTGGAGGAGCTAACCAGGGAATTGGGACTGAGTGACTGAAAACAGCTCACCCATTCTGGAGGAAAGGAATGATCTGGTCTACTGTAAAACTAACTCCTGCAGTGAAGTGGGAGTAAAGCATCCAACATACAGGCTAGAGATGTAGTTCTCAACATTCCTAAGTTGCTATTTGCAATATCCCAATGGGAAGTGTATGGCGAAGTATGTATGACTCCATTAGAGTGGAAGGAATAGCAGAACCTCATACAAGACAATGCACATATCAGTTGATAGGGGTATATACTTACACCATTAAGCAAAAACCCCCGTAATGGCTGCCTGGATTATGTCCTCTTACAATAAGCTCTCACAGTAAGGGGAACAAACAGGTCAATCGATCTTAGGAGAACTGATATTTGGCAGCGGACTGCAAAGACATTTTACAGAGAAGAGACTAAGTCATTTTATTTTGCAGTTTAGTATGCATATATACTACTCTTAAGATCCTCAGAATTCCCTGCCAAGGAGGACACTGAAGCAGAGGAAAAACTTAACCAGATGTACAAGTCTGGTCTTACATGTCTGACACCTTAACATCCAGCATAGTGTGCAACTGATCATGACAGGCCTGCATATGACCTAGCATAGGCATCAAACTTGCTTCCTAAGGATGCAGTTCCACACCCATAAGGATGGATCCTATCACTCAATGTACAACAGGTGGATGTACAACATGTGGGCAGCACTTTATGCCTAACGGATGTAAAAAGACCACAAGGAATGTCTTCTGATCTAGTTAGCAAGCCTTTCTTGACTTAGGAAGGCAGGAAGAGTAGACACCTGGTGCTGTAGTTCAGCAACAGAGCCTTGGCTGTGGGACTTAAAGACTCATTCCATCTGAGGTGACCACAGAGATTGATTTTTGAATGTTCTAATATGTGAAGGCCAGTACTGATGCCCGAGAATGCAACTCTGAGCTGGTTGTCAAAATTCCCCTGCTTCTCCCTTCATCAGCAGATGACAGGAACATGTTTGATCCCTAGCTGAGGTAGAACTGATGGCATATGAAGGTAGAACTGATGGCATATGAGGAGTGCAAAGATACACAGACTTTATGAAGGAGGCACTGGCTAATGCCTGCTGTCCCAGTCCCTTAACTACTCCAGGTATCTGACACTGACTATGGATTGTGTGAAGGGCTATCCTTCCAGCCAGGCTTCAAAGGTGCCATCATCTCTGCAGTGCTATAGGCTTAATGTGTTGGCAGTTTTGAATAAAAACATGCTTTATGAATTTTCAGAGTAGGATGGCTACTGAGAGAATGGATAAACAACGAAAAGTGTGGGTGCTAGAGCATCAGTCAGGCATAAAACTCCATTGCATACATTTGTGTACCTACGACTAATGCCCTATAACTAAAGTGCAGCATGGCATTTATGAATCTAATACTGAGACCTTGAAATGAATGATAAAAAAATAATAATAATAGGAACACTGGAGGTTTATAATAGAGTAAAACTTGTTTTAGTCACATGCAGATTATATTTTCTCAGTATGCAGACCATAATAGGTAGGTACACAATATAGGGGGAAATATAGGTATGAACAATTGACGTGATCAGAAAACTGATTAGGGTATTCAAGGAGTAAAATTTTAGGATCGAGAGGTAATATAGGATTACATGTTAGGACTGTGAAAAACTGAAGGTACTAAATTTCTATTAATTATGGATTATTTAGTAGAAGAATTACAGTACCTGCCAATAAACTAATCTACTTTTGTTCAGCAAATAAAATCAGTGCACTAAGTTGTACCTTATTGGTATTGTAGATAGTTATACAATGAAAATGGTTATAAAAGTATTACTAGCCATCACTCCACCTTAGAGACAGGGCATTACATCCTACATCCTAGTCATACATGTTCTGTGCTGCAAGAAGTAATGAAGTCATGGCTGTTATTGTTTATGCATTTGTTTAGGCAGAAAGTACAGTTGTGTACACTTACCATAAATGTAGATGTTCGAGTGTATTCACAGTTGCAGGCATCACATTTGGGTTATCCCTGCCAGGGTAGCCCTCAGTCGGCTCGAATACCAGAGGATTAGTATTTCTGCATCAGTTGCCATCACTCCGGGACTGATGCCAGGTTGTCAGTGTTATAAATTAAGGCAGCTGATGTCATTACATCAGTTTTTCTTGCCCTAACTGTCAGGAACCCCCAAGAGGGAGCTAGGTTATGGTGGAAGAACACTACCAGTAGAAAGTAAATACCAAGACATCCTTTTAAGGATAGAGACCGAGAGAGAGAAATTGAGAGAGAGAGGCAAGGGGGATGGAGGGAGGGAAACCAGGACTGCAACAGTGAATACACTTGAACATCTACATTTATGGTAAGTGTATACAACTGTACTATGTTCTTCATGTTTCAATGTTGCAGTCATCACATTTGGGTTGATTCCCAAAGCTGAAGAAAAGGGTGGAGGCTGTCAAGAAGACTGGGGGCTGGCTAGGATGCCCTGCAAGACTGCTGTGGCAAGGTCTGCCCTGGATTTGGAGGAGATAGGCAGTCGGTAATGCTTGGTGAAGGTATGAACAGATGTCCATGTTGCAGATTCCAAGATGTCCCTGGTGGGGACCCCTCTGAGGAAAGCTGCAGAGGTTGAGGTTGCTCTGGTTGAATGTGTCCTGACCCCCTTGGGGGGAGGTTTCCCATGCTGTTTGTAGCAGAAATGGATGCAGTGTGCTATCCATTTGGAAATGGTTTGTTTGGATATGGCCTTGCCCTCTGCTCCTGTAGCAAAGCTGACTAACAATTGATCAGTCTTCCTAAATGATTTAGTCCTGTCTAGGTAGAATCTTAGCTGTCTGTGCACATCTAGAGAGTGCAGAATCCTTTCCCCCCTTGTTTTGTGGGTTAGGGAAAATGGTAGGCAAATGAATGGATTGGTTGAGAGCCACACTGGATACCACTTTTGGCATGAAGGATGGGTTAGTCCTGTGGGAGACCGTATCAGCATGGAAAATGATGAAGGATTCTACAGCCATTAGTGCTTGTAGCTCAGATACTCTTCTAGCTGAAGTGATGGCCAGAAGCAAGGCTGTCTTCCAAGAGAGGAACTTTAACTCTGCTGATGCTGCTCGTTCAAAGAGGGGCAGGGTGAGTTTTTCCAAAACAAAGTTAAGGTCCCAAGCTGGAATAGGTGCTCTTCTGGGTGGCCTCAAGTTGTTAGCCCCTCTTAGAAACTTCTTGATGAGAGGGTGGGAGAAAGGAGGTGGCTCTGTGCTGAAATGAGCAGAGATGGCAGAGGCATGAATTTTAATGGAAGAGAAGGATAGACCCCTGTGTAGTAGGTCAGCCAGGTAATCCAGGATGAGAGGTAGGGATGGCTGTACAGTTCTGGCTCCCTTAGCCTGGATCCAGGTGCAAAACCTTTTCCACTTGTCAGCATAAGACTTTCTAGTGCTAGGGTATCTGGCCTCATGTATAACATCTATAACGTTTGCTTAGACTGGCAGCTTGTACAATGGTCAGGGAATAAGCCAGGCTGCCAGAGTGAGGGTCTGCAATTGGGGATGCATGAATTCTCCATTCCTCTGGGTCAGGAGTGTTGAGATCTGAGGGAGATGTCATGGTGGCAGTGGTGACAGGCTTCACAGCAGAGGGTACCAGTGCTGGCATGGCCAGTCTGGGACAATCAGGATTGTTCTTAGTTTTTCCTCCCTTATTTTGAGCAGTACCCTTGTAATGAGTGGTAGAGGGGGGAATGCATAGACCAAGAGGTTGACCCACTGGAAGGATAGAGCATCCACTTTCCAGGCCTTGCTGTGAGGTTCCCTGGTGCAGAATTTGCTGAGCTGATGGTTGGAGTGGGAAGCAAAGAGGATGACATTTAGGGTGCCCCATTTCTGAGTTACAAGGGTGAAGGTTCTTTAGTCTAGCTGCCACTCGTGTGGGTCCAGAAGATTTCTGTTTAAGTTGTCTGCCAGAGAGTTTAGAGATCCTGGCAGGAATTGTGCTAGCAGGTGTAGTTGCATGGCTGAGGCTGTGTGCCAAAAGGTCATGGCAAGCCTGCACAGAGGGTATGATTGAGTCTTTCCCTGTTTGTTGATATACCACATCACAGTGGTGTTGCCTGTTTTGATCAGTAGAGGCCCCGGGGAGAGTAGGAGTCTGAAGGCTGTCAGAGCTTGCTGAACAGCTAACACCTCTTTTTGGTTAATGTGCAGATGTATTTGGTTTGGGCTCCATTGACCCTGAATGCACCTGCCATCCAGGTGTGCACCCCAGACATATTCATATGTATCTGTGATGAGGTTCTAGGCGGTGTGGGGTTGTGAGAAGGGTAGTCCCTTGTTGTGGTTGCATACTGCTGCCCACCAAGGGAAATCTTTCCTTAAGCAAGGTATCACTGGTATAAGAGTTTCTGGGTATTGGGAGTGTTGAGACCAAAGGCTTTTTAGGTACCATTGTAGTTTCCTCATATGCAGTCTGGCATATGGAATGAGTAGAATGCAAGAAGCCATGAACCCCAGAGCTTGCAGGATTTTCCTTGCAGATAGATGGGTCTTTGTGGCCAGTAGTTTGAAGTAGGGTGTCAAATAAACTTGTTTCTCTGGAGTGAGGAAAGCCATCTGGGAAGTTGTATTCAAGCTTGCTCCCAGGAATACAATTTGTTGGCAGGGTACTAGGTGAGATTTATTTTCATTTATGGTGTACCCCAGTGAGTTTAGAAGTTTCTTTACAAATGCCAGATGTTTAAATAATTCCTGGCTTTCTGTCTGAATCAGACAATCGTCCAAGTATGGGTATATTTGAATATTTCTCTGCGTGCAAAATGCAATGGCTGGAGCTAGACACTTTGTGAATACCCTGGGCACAGTCCATAAGCCAAAGGGAAGTGCAGAGAACTGGAGCCTGCCCTGAAGCGTAGGTATTTCCTGCAAGATTCCCTTATTGGAATGTGCAGGTAAGCTTCCTTAAGTTTAAGGTTACCAACCAGGCATCTTTGTCTAGCATAGGAAGCAGTTGTTGAAGTGTTAGCATCTTGAATTTTGGGATTACCAAAAAAGTGTTTAGAATAGAGAGGTCCAGGATAGGATGCCAGGAGCTGTCTTTTCTGGGTACCAGGAAAAGTCTTGAATAAAAACCATGTCCCTTTTCTTCTGCTGGGACAGGTTGAATAGCCCTGATACTTAGAAGAGAGAGAACCTGCTGTTGAGCCTCTGCCCACTGATTTGGGGGTAGGTCTGGCCAACTGTTTGGGGTTGGTGGAGTGTTGGAGTGGAATCTGTATCCTATATTCAAAACCCATTTGTCCTAGGTAATGAGTTCTCAGTTTTTTGCATGTAGAGCAAGCTTTCCTCTTAAGGGAGCAGGCAGCTGAGCAGGGCTTGGAAGGGCTAAGGTTAAGTCATTGTGCCATTTTCGCTTAGGGGGTGTCTTACTACTTCCTGCTTTGGAAATGGGAGCTCCTCACTGCTTAGGCCTGTGCCTTGCCTGAGACTGTAATCTAGGTGGCCTGCTGTTCCTGGGTTTGGACTGAGAAGGCCTGGAAGAGGCTGGAAAGGACCAATTCTTTGAAGGCCAATGCCTACTAAATCAGGGAGGCTGTACTTGCAGGAAATCTTAACAGTTTGCATAAATTTAGCTTTTTCCTCCATCTTTTTGTGGACTTCTTCTGCTTTGTTGCCAAATAGGCAGTCTTGGTTTAAGGGAGCATCCTGTAATTTATCTTTAACGTGATCTGGCAAGTTTTGCTCCTTAAGAAAGTATGCATTCTAAGTACAGACCCAGTGACAGCAGCCCTGCAAGATGCTTCTGAAGAGTGAAAACCACATTGCAAAGTATGTTTACCAACTTGTTCTGCAGAATGCATTAAATCCTGTAATTCTTTGCATTCAGTACAGTCAGGAATCAACATCATTTTCTGTTTAAGTAGTCTCATAATATGCTGCTGGTGCTTTAACATATGAAACTGGCAATTTAAAGCCCTAATGGCCAAAATAGCAGAAGTATATACCTTCTTACCCCATCTGTCCAAGGCTCTAGAATCTCTATCAGAAGGGGTAGGGGTTTTGGCAGCAGTAGCCTTAATGCCCTTTGGTCCTTGGGAAATAGTATCTGGATCCACAGTAAGATTCTTGAAGAGGAACTTGTGAGAGTCAGGTACTCTGTAATACCTATCATGTTTTATGGGAGCTGGAGGTAAAGTGTTTGGGGAAAGGCTAGATTCCAAGAAGGCATCATCTACAATGTCTAGAACTGGAGGGATAGCTAAAGGCCTGTCTTGAGGGAGGAGTAAGAATTCCCTAAGCCTCTTTTTGGAGTCAGAGTAATCCTGGCTTTCCCAGCAGAAATGCTTCCTAAGAGTGTGCAAGGTTTCACCAAAAGAAAAATCCTCTGGAGGGGATGCAGAGGGAATAGAATCCCCTGCATCAGAATCTTCATAGGTAGATGGGGGCAAATCCTGGTAATCAGAAGAAGCAGAAACATCAGATTCCTGATCAGAAGAATCAGAAGGAAAATCAGTTCTAGGTCTCTTAGAGGAGGAAGGCTGGCTTCCCCTAATTAAGATAATAAGGTATTCAGCCATTCTAAGCATTTGTTTTTTAGGCATATGAGCTTGAGCATGCAGTCTGGACATTGGTTTCCTAGGCGTGGGTCAAGATTTAGGCCTGGAGGAAGAAGATGGCATCGTTTTAAAATGCAAGTCTGTAGGCCTGAATACACCCTCAGAAGCCGGTGCCTGCACAACGGCTCCGGACCCATCCAAGGTACAGACATCCACAGGTTACATAGTCGAAGAAGAATCTCGTGGCATACTGGACTCCGAATGGGTCTCAGTAGAGGCTTATGAATCTGAAGTAGTGGGTATCAGGGGCTGTGAAAACAGCTCACTGAGTACTGGCAGACTGGCGACTAGCTTAACAGAAGCATTGTCGGCAGTTTTGGACCTATGCGGTCTGTCTCTGTCTTTATCCTTATGTTTTTTCATAATATCGGTAGTCGGATGGTTTACCAAAGCCATTTCTGGATAGTTATACTGAGTACCAAAATAATTTGCTGCAAATATAGACCAACGATGAATAGTTCAGGGGTTGAACAAGGCACAAAACCGACAGTGAGGAACGTCGTGGTCTGGGCCTAAGTAAGGAATGCAGTACGAATTAAAATCTTTGAGGTATTTGCTTTCCACTGGTAATACAATTGTTAACTTTTACTGACATTGGTTAAGAGCAAAAAAAGGATTCCCAATGGGGTACTTAGCTTTTTTGAAGACTTCGGTTCTGAAACTCGAAAACAGAAATTTCAGGAGTCGGCCGACCGGCACTTGCGAACTGCTTCTGCTTCGGGCACTGTGTGGCAAGAAAGACTGATGTAGTGGCGTCGGCTGCATGTTTTATACCCCTGATGACCTGACGTCATGGAAGAAGAGACAGCATCCAACGCAGGAATCCAAGACTCTGGTATTCAGGCCGACTGAGGGCTATCTGCAGGTAGATAACCCAAATGCGATGACTGCAACAGTGAAACACGAAGAACATCCAGTGACTGCTGCCCTGCAAGATGCTTCTACAGCATCAAACCACATTGTAAAATGTGCTTAGTTACTTGACTTGCTGTATGCATTAACTCTTGTAACTCTTTATTTTCTGCACAAGCAGGAAAGGAAGATTTTTTTTGTTTGAGGAGTTCCATGATATGTTGCTGATATTTCAGCATATGGAACAGACAATTTAGTAGCAAGAGTAGCAGAGGTATAACTTTTTTACCCCATCTGTCTAATGCTCGGGAATCCCTATCTGAGGGGGGTGGGATTTATAGCAGAAGTTGCTTTAATTCCTTTAGGTCCTTGAGAGATAACCTTGGGATCAGCAGTAGGATTTTTGAATAGAAATTTGTGAGTTAGAGACTCTATAGTACCTGTCTGGTTTCCTGGGAGCAGGAGGGAGGGTGTCAGGAGTCAAACTAGATTCCATGTAAACATCATCCACAACATCCAGGACAGGAAGAATGGCCAGAGGTCTGTGCTGTAGAAGATCTAGGAATTCCCTGAGTCTCTTGTTTGACTGAGGGTAGTCCTGACATTCCCGTTGGAAATGTTCCCTTAAGGTATGTAGGGTTTCTCCAAAGGAGAAATCCTTGGGTGGAGCGGCTGAAGGGATGGATTTCTCTGCATCAGAATCCTCATAAGCTGAGAGGGGTTGCATATCTTCATAATCAGATGCATCAGAGTCATCGGACTCCTGTTCAGATAAAACTACTGGGGACAAATCTCTTTTTCTTTTGGAAGGGGTAGCCTGGCTTCCCCTGATAAGCATTATAAGGTCTTCCGCCATTTTAAGCATCTGAGACTGAGGCAAGGAAGCAGGTGCCTGAGATTGGGTCATCAGTTTCTTGGGTGTGGTTCATACCCTGGGCCTTCGAAACTCGGTAGTTTTTGAAAGAACGGTAGATGCAAAAGAAGTCATCGGTCTGTGTCAAGAATCGGTAATGCAAAGTACTTCCTCAGAAGCTGGTGCCTGCTCAGCGGCTCTGGACCCATCCAAAGGAGAGACATCCGCAGGAGCCTCAATCAATGAAGAATCTCGTGGCATACCAGACTCAGAAAGGGTCTCGGTAGTGGCCTGCAAATCCACAGAAGCGGGCATCAGGGGCTGCGAAAGCACCTCACTGAGGACCGGAGAACTGATGACTAGCTTAATGGAAGCGTCGTCGGCCGTTTTGCACCTGTGCGGTCTGTCTCTGTCTTTATCTTTATGTTTTTTCAGGAGATCTGCTGTCGGATGGCTTACCAAAGCCATATTGGAATTCGAGGACCGAGATCAAAAAAATCTAGCTTCTGGCATTGAACAGAGCACAAAAGTGACAGCGGGAGATGTTGTGGTCTGGGCCTAAGCAAGTGACGCAGTAGGAATGAAAATCCCAGTGTGGTATTTGCTTTCCACAGGTGAGACAGTTGTTAACTTTTTCTGACATCGATTAGAGCAAGAAAAAAGGATCCCCAATGGAGTACTTCAATTTCGGAAATTAAAAACTCAGGTAGCGGCTGACCGGCATTTGTGCAAACTGCTTCTGCTTCAGGCTCCTTGGCAAGAAATAGTAATGTAATGGCTTCGGCTGCCTTAATTTATAACACTGATGACCTGACATCAGTCCTGGAGCAATGGCAACTGATGCAGAAATACTAAGCCTCTGGTATTCGGGCCGACTGAAGGCTACCCTGGCAGGGATAACCCAAATGTGATGACTGCAACAGTGAAACACGAAGAACATCAGCATTAAACAGAATCAGTTACTTATTCAAAATAATGGAACTGGCTACCTGCTTGAAGTCCTGAGTCTGTGACCAAAATTGGATAAAGAGAAGCAGACATATGATATAGGGGTTATTGTATCTTTGAGTTGTTTGGAGCATCTCCAATAAAAGACTTGCTGATGTTAAGAATTTAGATAAATGACCTGGATTAAGAATTGAACAACAGAGAAGTTTCTGTGAAGAGAGTCCATTCGTATGAATTCCTTCAAATGTTTAGATTTTAAGTGCCGTGGCAGGAATGGAACCCATTACTATATCAGGGATTAATTAAAGCTTATAAATTCAGTTATTCTTTAGTTTTTGATGTTTTTTTTACAGAAAAGTTCTCCTTAGCATCCAGAGTGCATTAGAACTCCCCCTTCTGTAATTCATATAGGATATTTAAATAGACTTGGAAATTCTGTAGAGTGATGGAATTTTTTTTTTTTTGCACGGTAATTTAAGTATGACATTTTTAACTTGGTCCATTAAGTCTGTATAACTGCTTTCAGTAATCAAATTCCATTATACATTATATATGTATATATTCTGAAGAGCATTTAGAGATCTCTAAGTTAGCTATACCTAACCAAAAGGGGCATACAATGTCTTAGTAAATGCATATCATATCTTTAGAGTCCAACTGGAATTTAAGTTGAATTTGTCCAGAAGAAAAGGGAGTAGTGATATCCATGCACACTACACAGAATCTTATTTTTATAGGCCATCGGTCATTGTATATGTAGTTGTAAGATGGTGCAATGTATCCTAAGAAGCATCTTTAATTGATACAATTAAAAATATCCAGTAACAAATAGAATATGAGGACAAATATATGTCTGAAGACTTTGAAGGTTATATAATTTGAATGACAATGGAGAGAGTTTTCATAAGAGTTACAGTGGAAGAGGAGTCAAATGTATTATCACGAATAAGGCTCTATAGTAGATTTTATTTTGCATATCTTACCAATGCTTAGTGGAAACATCTTCATTTCCTGATATAGGCTTTCTATTTTCAAGACCCTTTTCCAGCCATCTCCAAATATCACTATTTATTTATTTTTAAGTTTAATATTTAACTATGTTTTACATTAAGTTAAAAAACACCAAAAACTCAGTTTCCTGTACAGAGCCAAACTTTTATCTGACAGACTCTACTAGAAAAATACATTAGCTCTACCTGTCTAGTTTCCTCCCTTTTATATGCCTCACCTATACTTACTAATCTGCAAATTATTCAGAAAAGTAAACTAGAACAATATTATGACAAAGTGGAAAAGTTTGCAGCAAACTATCCCTATTAAGTTTCACCACGGCTTGTCGCTTAAACATTGGACTGAGCTGCTCTACTTCGCATCATACCCTCAACTAGTTGCAACATGCAAACTTATCTATAAACCTGATAACTGTCCTTTACATAATATCATCCAGCACTATTCTCTAACTAGAATTTTACAATCTGCATAGAAACTTCTTGTCGCAGCAAACTCCAACAGCACTGTTGATGTTTCACTCTGTTCTAGCCATGTCTCCAAAATACAGCTGCAGTGCAGTGTAAGGGGGTTGGTATAGTCCTGAGTGTAAGGGGGTTGGTGTAGTCCTGAGTGTAAGGGGGACAGTATTGTCCTGAATGTATGGGAGTTGGTGTACACCTAAGCATAAGAAAGTTGGTGTAGTCCTGAGTGTAAGGGAGTCGGTGTAGTCCTGAGTGTAAGGGGGTCGGTGTAGACCTGGGTATAATGGGGTCAGTGTACTCCTGAGTGTAGGGGGTTGGTGTAGTTCTTAGTGTAAGGGAGTTGGTATAGTCCTGTGTATAAGGGGATTAGTGCAGCCCTGAGTGTAAGGGGGTCAAAGTGTAGTCCTGAATGTAAGGGGGTCACAGTGTAGTCCTGAGTGTAAAGGGTTGAGTGTAGTCCTGAGTTTAAGGGGGTGAGTGTAGTGCTGAGTTCAAGGGGGTTGGTGTTGTCCTCAGTATAAGAGGGTTGGTTTGGTCCTCAGTGTAAGGGAGTTGGTGTAGTCCAGAGTGTATCATTCTTTGGATGAGATGTTAAACTGAGGCTCCATCTGCATGAATTGGTGGTAGCTCAGATGGATGGAAAACATCTCCCAGCACCTATCGAAAAAAGTAGGTGAAGTTCTCTGATGCCCTGGCCAAATTTACCCTAGTAGCATAACCACCACCGTGCATCTCCCCTGAAAAGAGGCTTTGTGTCACCAACCCAGCCAACAAAGGATAAATCTGATCTTGTAGCCCAGGCAGGTATGGCCCTAGCCCTGAGTAGCATCCTGCCATCCCCCAGAATGATACCGCAGTACAAGGACAAAATGATTGACTTCAACAATTGGCTAAGCTTCTGGTGTCATTCTAAGGGGATCCAGTATCTGTCTGCCTGGGACGACATGGTCAACAGACCACAATGCTTTGCCAGAGATGACCTGCACCTGTCACCCCTGGGATTCTGGATACTGGCTAAGGCTCTTGCTGCCCCTATACTGCCTTTTTTAGGCAAGGTTCGAATGACAAATTCACCACCCTAACAAGAGCAGGCAAGCAAAAACTGAGGGTAATGCTACTCAATGCTAGAAATCTAAACCTCAAAATGCACTCCCTCAAGGCACTCCTTAAAATGGAGAACATCGATATCTGTGCAGTGACTGAGACCTGGTTCAAGGCTCCAGACAGCACCCCTGCATTACCAGGCTATAACTCATACCACACTTTTCAGCCACCTAACCTGGACCGGAACACCAAAGGCAGAGGTGTGTCCATATTAATTAAGGATATCCACATCTCCAGGCTAGTTGCTCAGCATAATGCATCCAAGGTTATCCAAGTGCAACTAACTCTGGGAAAAACTGCAATCCAAATTGTAGCTTGCTGCAGATCCCCCACCATGCCCCATGATTCCCACTCCTCTTTTCTTGATATACTGGAAAATATTAGGGTTCAACCAAACACCCTAATATTGGGCGATTTCAACTATCCCACCATTAACTGGGAAAACTACTCATGTACCAACTCCTTCATTCAACGCTTTCTGGAATTCATAAATTCCAATGCCCTGGATCAACTTATCCACACCCCCACCAGGGGCAACAATATCCCAGACCTAGTCATTACCAGCATGAGTGACCAGTGTTCCACACCTGAAGTCAACTCTTCGTTGGTCAGATCCAACCATAAGCTAATCACCCTAGATATCCACATCCCAAACCCACACCCCATTAATGAAATCACGGTAAAAAATTTCTCCAAAGCCAACTTCATGCTTCTTAAGACAGAAGTGGCAAACTTCATGACACCCATGCAGATGGACAATACAGTTACGACTGCTGAATCCTACACAGACGCACTCTAAAAGCACTTACACGAGTGCATGGATCGTGCTATCCCAAACAGAATCAAGATGCTATCCTCCAAAAAAAGGAAGCCAATCTGGTGGTCCCCTGCCATAAACAAACTCTACAACAGAAGGAAGAAACTGTTGCAAAAGAGAGTAAAATCCCATGAGTGGAGGAGTTCCTTGGTCAGCCTTAGTAAGACGCTGAGATCCCTTATAAGGTCCTCCAAAGCTAGCTACAAAAACAAAATCGCCACTGATTCTAGGGACAACCACAAAGCATTCTATAGGTATTTCAAGAATCTCAGTGGCAACACCCAGATCTTCTCTGAGTTACAGCACAATGGCATGAAAATTACAGAACCAACTGATATTGCCAACGTCCTGGCAAATAGGTTCAGTGCTAACATTACCCCCCTCTTACCCCCTAAAGGGCCCATATCTATACAGAAAGAATGCAGGGTCCCTGTAATCACAACTATGCAGGTAAAAGCTGCACTCTCTAAAGCCAAAAACACAGCATCTATGGGACCGGAAAACATCCCAGGCTGCGTTTTATACGAACTTCAGTACGAACGGGCTCCCCACCTAAGCACCATGTTCAATCATAGTCTCACATCAGGCTTTGTGCCCACTGAATGGCGCACAGCAATAGTTATCCCACTCCACAAAGAGGGAGCCACCACTGATCCTGGGAACTATTGCCCTTTTAGCCTGATGAGCCTGGTCTGTAAGGCCATGGAACGTATCATCATGGAACTCATAAACAAAGACATTGGTAACCTCCAAACTCTGGACCCCACCCAGTTCAGGTTTGTGAAAGGCAGATCATGCCTCCTGAACCTGATCTACTTCTTTGAGGCAGTCACCAAAGCTGTAGATGAGGGTAAGGTAGTTCACACAGCCTATCTTGACCTCGCCAAGGCTTTCAACACCATCCCCCATTCTGGAATTATAGCTAAACTCACTAAACTAGGTATAAATTCCTACGTCACAAAATGGGTTGCCAATTGGCTAACTGACAGAACCCACACTGTAAAAGTTGCAGAATCTAAATCTGACTTCAAACCCGTGACAAATGGAGTACCACAGGGTTCAGTCCTGGGACCTCTCCTGTTTGGTATCTACTTCTCTGAAGTACAGGCTAACACAGAAGGCCTTTGGCTAATGAAGTTCGCAGATGACTGCAAACTAGAAGCCATAGTCGAGTCCCCAAATGATGTGGACATCCTACAGAAGGGCCTCACTGAGACAGATGCCTGGTGTCAGAGCCATGACCTCAAGCTCAATGCCAAAAAGTGCATTGTCATCCCCTTTGTTTAAAAACTCTGTACCCATGAACTACCACATAGGCGGCAGTCTACTTAATGCCGAATGTGTGATAAGAGAACTGGGGACCCAGGTGGACAGTGGCCTCTCCTTTGATAATCACATTGCCACAGTAGTCAGGAAATCCTTCTACGTGGCACACCTCATCACAAAAGGGTTCTCATCTAGGAAAAAAGAGGTCATTGTTCCCCTCTACTCGACACTCATTAGACCCATTATAGAGTACAACACCCCTTTTGGAATGTACCTCAAGACATTTGCAGCAGCTGGGAAGGCCACAGAAGTACCTTACAAAGAGGATTACTGGCCTCAAACAGATGCCCTACACTGACCATCTCAAAAAACTCCAGCTTTATTCTGTAGCATATCACCTACTCTGAGATGATCTCTGCCTAACATATAAAGCTTTGTCAAACCCAGAGCTGTTGGACATGCTACACCTAAAGAAATCCCAATCCCTCCAAGCTACATGCTCTAGGGACCTAAACCTTGTCACCACAATAAACAGGACATGCTGGAGGGATAGATTCCTGTCCCAGAGACTTCCCATACTCTGGAACAAGCTACCCATCTATGTCAAGAAATGTTCCTCATTAGCACTCCAAGAAAAATCTTCATAAGTGGATGAGAAATAGGAAATACACCCCGGGGAGCACATGCATGAACAGTAAATATCCTTTCCACTCAATGATGGCAGTAACTGCTCATGCTTAGAACCAGTGCCAGTTGTAGAGACAGTGTATCAAATTCACACCTGATCCACAAATAATCCACATACTTATGCTACCATGAAAACTGCATTGTTAGACGATATTAGAGTGAGCCTGTCTTAAAGATGAGATAAACTGAGTGGCAACTGAAAGCTTGCACTGCTACTCAAAGTTTATGTCACCTTCTTCTTCACTTCTATATATTCAGGAACTAAAAAAATATGCTATGTCTAAAAATGTATATGTAAAGTCATATATTATTGTATATTAACAAGTGCATATGTTTCATGAAATACTTTTGTGTTCATTTTGTCTAATAAACTGAATCTGTATTAGTGTGTAAACATCATTTATGTCTTTTAAAATACCTCTATAGATAAAAGCAATACAACTTTCTTTCCCTGCTGCTTTATAAGCTATTCTATTCATAGTCCCTTGAATGTATGTGCATAGGCTGAAGCAGTTCATCAGTGTATCCCTTCTACAACAAGGGGAGAACAGCTCAGGGTATGACTGCCAAGGTTAAGCATTATGTGACATTTTAGGCACTGGTTCTAAGCATGAGCAGTTACTGCCATCATTGAGTGGAAAGGATATTTACTGTTCATGCATGATAGAGAACCGAACCTTGAAAACAGCATGGACAATACACTGGTTTTAAACTCAGGGACTGCATCCATATACAACAGATGAACTGTGAGCACTGGAAAACCTTTAACTTTGCCAAAAGATAGTGCTCACATTTGCGTCAATTCATCAGTTTAGAGAGAGTTGTACAAGAACAAAACTGCATAAAAGCAGGGTAGACTTGTAATTATGATTAGATTTTCTACTGGCTCAGTGAAGTAGTATATGTTGTTAGTCAACACACAGGAAATCTGAAAGGCCTGCCAGTAAGATCAGTTTGCAGGTTCAGAGGTATAAAAAAATAAGTAAGTTGCATAAAATACACAATCAGCCATTAAAAGTCACATGAACATTAGGTAAAATGGCAATTTCATACATGTAGGCTCCACTCAGGAATCAAAATCTAAGGACAATGAACCATAATTTAGAGAATTCTGACAAAATCTCTGAATCCAAACAAGACAGTTGTAGAGACAGTGTATCAAATTCACACCTGATCCACAAATAATCCACATACTTATGCATTAGATAGTGAAGCTTCCACAATATAACTGAGATAAACAAGTGGTAACCAGAAAACCTGAAGTTCCAAAATAGGGGCAAAAGCCACTTCTCCAAAAAAATTATTTGAAAACATACATAAAGAGCCTATTGTCAACAAGGTACACAGGCTGCCCTAACCCAAAAGGCTCATATGCAAAGAGTGCACTATTATTTTCAAATACCAACATGGACATGTTTTGTGATAAAGCGCTAAAAGTTGTGTACAGGCTCACTGTGCTGTGGAAATTACAGCTGTGTTAAGAGCTTTCATAATAGTTGAGGTAGTAGAGTTTAAGGAGGCTCATTGCTGCAATAGCAGTAGCCACAGCCACTGAGATTTCTGCCACAGAAGGCCTGATGTCTGACCCTACTCTCAGATTGTTGTACCCTTCCCCCTCCTGTCCAGGTAGACCTCCATTTCCCTTGGACATCAGCATATGCCTAATGCAAAGGTGAAATCTGCATGTGTTCTTTTTTGCCTGAGTAGATGCAGAGGTCAGATCTCCCCCCATAACTTCTAGGTCCACTCCTAACATAAGAGAAGTTTGAATGAACTCCAGGGTTTCCTTGTTGTACAAGCAAGAAGACCCAGTAAGGCCCATCTCTCTCAAAGCCATCTGATACAAAGTACACTAGTGTCCCAGTATGTAAAGACAGGTGTGGAAGCCATGGTAGGGCAAGGAGGTGTATTTGTACCCACTCCATCATGTCCAAACAAGAGAAAAAGGAAGGTGGATAGGAAATATTACTGCAGGTGATCCTACGTGGACATCTACTATTATAGGAAGTTTTACATGGTTACAATAGGCTCTTCTCATGGGTCAGTGATGCAGTAGCACTAATCATTTGGATAATTCCCAGAGCATGAACTCTTAGGTGTTTGGTTGCTCAGACGCAGGCTGCAGAAAGCCCTACAAAATGGTAGTGGTGAAACCTTTTCTACTTCTGAAGGTGATGCCCAATCTGTAGGACTTGGAAAATGTGTATATCAAGGACCATGTGGCTGCTCCCAGGATAGTCTGGGTTCTCACTCATCTGAGAAAGGCTATAGTGGTAGCCATAACCCTTATAGAGTGACCTTACATATCTCTTGAGAGTTTGCAGTAGGCCAGACATTTGGAAATGGTGAGTTCAAAGACTGGTTCCTCCTCCTCATTTAGCTGTAAGGGACACTGAAAGCTCCGCTGTATTTCTTATGTTTTCTGGTTCAGTCTAGGTAGTACCTTAGTTGCCTATGCACATCCAAGAAATAAAGAATTCTCTCATCTTTACTCTGAAAATTAGGAAGGAAGACAGATGACTACAGAGGCAGGTTTAAAAATGCCTCAGTGACCACCTTATGCATGAAAGAAATGTTTGTTTGTAAGCTGACTCTACTCCTCTGAAAAGTTAGGAGATCTTTGCACATCAGTGTCTGTCACACAGTGATTCTTCTAGTTGATGTAACTGCCAGAAAAACTACTTTTAAGTTAGAAAATGAAGGGGTGCAGTAGCAGCTGTTTCAAATGAAGTTTGGATACACTTCTAATGAGCAAAAAGTGCCCTCCCCAAATGGCTCTGAAGAATAAACTAATAACCAAAATCACACAAGCCGTCCTGGTCCACAGAAGCAGGCATAACCAGGTAAATAAAAAACATACAGACTTTAATAAAAAACGTACAAGTTGAACAAAAAGTAACAATAGTTCAAGTGCTTTCGTCCATCCACTGGACTTCATCAGAACTAACTAACACTAGCAATCCATTCCTTAAATATACTTACAATTAACAACCAGGTGAAAAAAAAATAAACTAAGCATCACACCACTATCAAGTCTTATTAAAAATGAAGTCTGTGAACTCCTTTAAAACCTAATCTCCTCAATAAAAAATACATAGACAAAAAAAGAAAGAAAAATATGACACTTCCCATTAAAATTTGAATCTTAGTGAATATTATGAAGTAAAAACTCCAGATATGTTTATACTAACATACAATTGTAGGCCACATTCACAAATTAACTGTTCTTAATTACTGTACATAATATATATACTGTATAGTCCAAAAAATGAAGCCAAAAAATGTACAAGGAAATATATAAAACCATTTCACAATTTAGTTGCTCTTAGTTTAAGCACCGGTTATATAGAAAAACAATTCATATAAACCAGGCTTAACAGTTACATGCAACCTCAACTGCCAGAGGAGCTCCTTGTATTCCAGTCAATTCTCCCAGGTGCCTCCGCTGGCATCAGTAGGAACAATTTCCAAGATACCAAATAATTTTTTTTTAAAACCACTGCAGAACTTAGAATGTTTGTATAAAGCATCGTTCAAACTGGCTCTCCTCATATCATATAAATGTTCATAAATTCTCTTCACCAATTTTCTCCCAGTCTTACTTGTGTAGAAACTATCACATTGGCACCATACTGCAAGATAAAGTAAACCTTTATAATTACAGTCACTCCTCTTCAATGTAACAGTCGATGTGTGGATTTGTGTGTTTCTAAAGTTTTCTTAACATTACTATGTACCTTGTATGCAAAAGTCGGTCTGTCACCTGGGTGCTTGTATAGATTTTCATCCAACTTTAAGATGGCCCAATTGTGACTGATAATGTTCCTGACCATTGAACTAAGTCCGTCCTGCCTAATGACCATCCCTAGATGGAAGTTAGCATGGTTGGACTCTGCACAATTACCAATCTCAGACAACAAGTGGGGTTTCCCTAAAACACATAGTATCTCTTTTATCAACAATCTCCATTTAAGTGTAGTCAGATTGTAGGGGTAGCCCCTATCGAGAAACATCTTAAACATTTTTTCAAGTTCATTTTTGAAAGATTCCTCATTTGATGTCATCTGGGCTGCCCTGATAAACTGGCCCTTGACCAAATTCCTCTTGCAATGCATAGGGTGGTTCCTAGTAAAATAAAGACAGAAATTTGAGAATGTCTCTTTCCTGTAAATACTGGATGACAGGATATCTTTTTCAGACATAAGCTGCATATCAAGAAAGTGTATATTATACTGTTCTGTACCATAGGTGAACCTCAAAAAATCAGTAGTATTAGACAGGTATCTCAAAAAGGTTCTATGTCCAAAAAAAAACCCTGTCCAAGTGAAGAACATGTCATCCAGGTATTTGGAATAAAATGAGTAAGATTTTACAAAACCCTGGGTGGAGCAAAAACTTCTTCTCCCAGGTGAGCATCACTAGGTTGGCAAAAATGGAGGCACACGCTACCCCCACTGTGACACCATTCACCTGCTTGTAGTATTTCCCTTCAAACAAATATTGTTGTTATTCAATACAAGGTCCATAAGATGAACTAAAAAAAGTTTCTCAGAAAAATCATAATGCTGGTCTTCTAAAAGAGCCTCTTCAAAGAACTCTAGTCCTATATTATGGGGGATACAGGAAAAAAGGTCAATAACATCTACAGTCAAAAAATATGTATGCTTGTTGAAAAAATCTAACTTCAACTTTGCCAAAAAATCCCAGGAGTCTCTTATATCTTGGTATTTGTTTAAAAGAGGTTTCAATTTCCTATCCAAATAAATGACAAGAATATATAAGTTTTAGAGCCATGGGCTGCCACAGTTAACCAGTAGGGCGGATCCTCCACACTTTTGTGAGTCTTTTGGATACCAACAAGGGATGGGATTAAGGGGTCTTTGATGTGGAGAAAATTATAGGTGTCAGTAGTAATGGTGCCCTGCAGTAGTGCATCTTCCAGGAACAAGTCAATGTTCCTGTATGCCATACTTATCTCATTCTTGGAAGCTACCTTTCATACTGAAGCATATTAAAAAAATGTTCCTACATAGACAATATGCGAAGTAATCATGCCCCCCCCGTCTGGTTTCATTATTCTAATAGAGTTGTCCCTAGTGAGCATATCCAACAGACGGTGTTCCTCCAAAGTCAAGTTATAAAACATTTTACACTTGTTACTATATAAAGAATAAATTTCTGTTTCACAAACCTTTTGAAATGTTTGAAGCAAATTATGTGTGGGTAGAGCAACAATACTTTTTTTTTTGCACAGAGCCACTGCCTGGTCATGTATGCCATCCTTATGTAAAAAAGACAAATTTAACTTCCTTACGAACAGTTTAAACTCCAGAATGACATCTGCTATCTGCTAATATATATATATATATATATATATATATATATATATATATATATATATATATATATATATATATACACATACACATATATATTATAATATAAACATATTTGGAGTTTTTGCTTCATAATATGCACTAAGACAAGTTTTAATGAGAAATGTCATATTTTTCTTTTTTTGTCTGTTATTTTTTATTGAGGAGATTAGTTTTAAAGGAGTTCAGTCTTCATTTTTAATAAGACTTGATAGTGGTGTGATACTTCATTACCAATATTTTTTACACCTGGTTTTTAATTGTGAGTATATTTAAGGAATGGTTTACTAGTGTTAGTTAGTTCTGATGAAGTCCAGTGGATGGACAAAAGTGCTTAACTATTGTTACTTTTTGTTCAACTTGTATGTTTTTTATTAAAGTTTTTATTTACCTGGTTATGCCTGATTATGTGGACCGGGATGGCTTGTGTGATTGTGGTTACTGGATAAACTTCTCTAATACAAAATTTGTGTCTCAAGGTGGTGTTACTTTTTTTCTAGGTGGTTTCAGATGCAACACCCCCTTTAGGAACTGATTAACTGGTAAAAATGAGGGCAGGGGATTCATAGGAGTGCAAGCTGAAGTGGCTGAGGGAAGTATCTACACTAAAATATAAGCCAACCTGGACCTGTGCATTTCTGGCAAGTATTCCACTTAGCTAGACAAGATTTCCTCACAGAAAGCTTCCCAGATACTCTTGTGATATTAAGCATATCCTCTGTAAAAGGTAGTTAGATCAGGACATGCATGTTGTCAGTTTGAATGTCCACAAGTATGCATGTATTAATGAACCATTCAGCTGAGACAAGAGGTTTACATCTTTAGCAAAGTGAAGGATTTCTCCTTTGCCATCTCCACTATGATAGAAAGTTCATTTCTGTAAGTAACTTGCCATAATGGCAGATGTTCAAATGGGGGTCAATGCCCAATATCTGGTCAGATTTTAACAGCTGTGCAGCAATCCTCCTTAGCTGGGTAGACTCCATATTCCTCTCTATGTCCATATATTCCCAGTATAAAGCTGGTGTCTACCTGCACCATTTTTAGTTCTTTCTTGATGCAACAGAGACTTGAACTAGAGCCCTTTCTATGAGAGGGGTTCCCCATAACTTGTTCTCTTAGGGTCAGTTAAGAAAACCAGATAATGCCAGCCTTCCAGAGAAACCTGAAGAAAAAGTGTGTGTGTGAGGGGGTGGTCAGGGACTCCCTGGGATGTAAACAAGAGCCAAGAATCAGGTATGGGGGGATTTCTGTGTTCCACCCCAAGCCAAATAATCCTCAATTAAGACACCAGAAAGGAGAGAGGGAAAGTAGTACTGCTGAAGCAATTCTAGTCAAACATCTACTTACGATGTTACATACAGAACTGCAGTATGTTATTCAGGTTGATTATTTGCTGTAGTTCTAAAAGACTAGATGACTCTTAAAACTTCCCTAAAGGAAGAAGGATGGTTTGTGTCCCAAGGAGATCTGCAGAAGACCCACAGAATAACAGAGGCAAGGGAAAATCCTGCCTTGGCTCTGGTCACAATATCCAACCTATAGGTTTTGATAATGTGTGCACATAGGACCAAGTGGCTGCCTATAGGATAACCAGAGAATTTCCCATCTAAGGAATGCAGTAGTAGCCTTCATACCATTTGTAGAATGCTGCCTAATGGAGCTTTGTGATGTCCTATCATGAGACCAATTGTTCATAATACAAAATTACAACATCCTATCATGGTCCTTATCACAATAGGAAATACAATGAGCTAGCCATGCTTTAAATCTGAGCATAAGCAGGCTTGGGTGTATCATGGACCCCCTGGTCTGTGTCAAGAGGTTCTCATGATAGGGCAGCAGCACTTGTTCCCATTATCATCTCTAGAAAAGGGAAGAACCGATAATATCACACCAATAAAGGTGCTATTAGAACATTTCTGGCATCAACTCCCTTATCTTCTGTACTGCCTTGGGAAGTTAGAGTATGGCAGGAAACTGAATACAGAAACAGACCAATTCATGGCAAGTGCATCCACTGCCCAGACTTACTTGTATGTTGTTTTAGAGAAGAGTTTTCTTAGCTATTGTTTATTCAGAGGTACAAAAAGGTCTATATCTATTTTTTTTCAGAGTTACAAAAAGGTCTATCTCTGGTACATCACACTTCTTCATGAGATCCAAGAATGTGTCCCTGTGTAATATTCACTTGAAAAGAGTCTCTTGTGGTTCCGCATAAATTAAAAATTAACTTCAAAAAGATCAATACACAGCAGGTTCAGGTTAAGGCACTTTAATCTTGCAGCAAGGAGACAAAAACGTGCTAATACAGAGTTTGTCTAACTAAAATCAGGAAGTAAAACCATCTTTATACATTTTCTAACAAGACATTGCCTACCAAGCTGACGTAACAGATCACAAGTTCTAACATCATTACTTCATAGCAGCTGTTTGTCCATGATTTTCTGCTTGTACTATCAATTTTATGAAAAACTTCCTAAGAAAAACAACGTGGCCTTGATGACCACCAGTTAGATACAACTTCCCACTATGTTATGTTACCATTTAAGGTACTATGGCTAATTCGAGCACAAAGAACAGAATCTTCAAGCAGTCTTTTGTTTGATGTATCTCTTCTTTTCTGCAGCTGTGCATGTTCTCATTACATGAACAGGGCTGATTGTTCATATTTAATCACATTATAGAAAACAGTATTGTTCTATTCATTCACTATTCATTCATTTTCCTGACCTAGCAGATAATCACCTATTTCTCAGTACATTTCCAAAAGGCATAAACATGAATTTTGCTGTGCTAGCAAATACTAGGTCAGAGAGTATCTTGCAATTTCAGAAAGCATACTGCAGTTTGAAAAAGCATCTTATAATTTCATACAGAATTAAGCTGTACATAAAATAGAATGAAATGTGTTAACCCTTTTAGCTTCTAATAAGCACTAAACATTTACATTAATGCATATTTTTCTGGCATTTCCCACCTGTTAATACTTTTATTCTATTTTCAAAAGCATAAACAGTTGCTTCTTCTCCTAACCTCTTCCATTTTGGATTTGCAGTTAAGAGAGTCATTCAGTTTAAACTTATGAAAGCTTTTCACTCTTCAACAGTTCTTCAATTTCAGTACTTTGATATAAAGTTTCAGAAACTGACATGTCTATAATATCTTTGATTAATTTTTTCATGCAAGGGATACCACAACAAATGCATGCTCCTAATAGGAGTAATCCCACACAAATGGCAATCAGGATGTTCATTAGGATGGAACCCCACCCCCCCAAACAAGTTCTGGAAAAAGTCCGTCAGAGGGTTTGGGCCTGGTTTGGTCATAGCCGACACTTGCTGGATCACCTCAAGATGATCGTTTATCTCATGCTGGTTGTCAGGGATATACGAACAGCACTCATCTTTGATTAAAGTGCACGTACCACCTCTCACCACTAGGATGAAGTCGAGAGCCATGCGGTTTTGAAGCACCACAGTTCTCATCGCGTTTAGTTCATCAGTCACTAATTTGAGAGCAGAAAAAGTTGCATTGCTCATAACTTCGAGAAGTTTGGACAGTTTTCTCAATTCCCAAATCGATTTTACTGTGCCATATGCAGGGGCTATGCCTGCCCATGATATAATAGTGTCACTCAAGTCCATGTATGTTAGTTTATCTTTGTTCTTCACGGAATTATGGTTTCTCCACCCTGCTTTGATTCATCCCATTGGATTCTCGGGTCTCTTGATTGGATTTCCAGGTTTACTGCTGACCTCTCTGATGTTTCGAATTTTCCCTTGAGGCAAAGCTGCAGTGTGTCGTATGGCCGGAACCAGGTAACCTAAAAAGCAACTGCCGGACCAATTCTCAGGTAGCCATTTGTATGCCTTTTTCCAACAAATAAAATAACAATTCTCTACTTTAATATTGATATATACTTGCCCTGCATGAAACATTTTCTTATCTATGATAGAAAGTTGCTTCAAAAGAACAGGATTATGCTGTATTTCACTAACAGTTTTTTGCATTTTCTCAAGATATGAGTCATAGTTTGCATCACAAATGGTTTCTGCCTTATTAGCCTTAATATAACATTTATAAGAAACAGTCACATTGCAATTGCTCCAACCCACCTGAATAGTGTCATTTTTATAAAAACATGCAATTCCTTTTTGTGTAACAGGTAGGTACAATGCTATTTTGTCTTGTGATTTCACAGGTGTAGTATCAAAAATCAAATTTTCCCAGGCCTCATTGACCCCTAGGGGGACAGCAGTCATTAATAATCCCCCATATGCTATCGGTATAGCTGTGCAAATCCAGCAGTTCGAAACATTAAAAGTCCCAGCATACACATATTTAATTGCTTGGTAAGTGTTAAAGTTTGGATGCCAGTCTATGAGTAACGCATCACGTTTGTTCAGTTCAACTCATGTGGCTGAAAAAAGGAAAGGCCACAGCAAAAAGATCATTGTTACTAGTATAGCTAACAGGATGATCATGCAATTTTTCTGAGGTTGTTCTACATCCCTGTTTACTCTATACCTGGTCATTTTTGTTCTCGTTGTATAACAGTAAAAAGGTTTTTGTCCATTTCAAAGTTCTTGACCAGTTTGCAGTGCGTCAAATGGATCCAAGACACATGTTCAGCTATCTTGACTGCAGTGGGTGTTGCCAGCAAAACTTGGAACGGCCCTTCCCACTTCGGAGAACTCCAATTTCTTTTCTTCATGACCTTCACCCAGATCCACAACCCTGGTTGTACTACTGCTTCCGATGGTCTGGTCTGCTCTTTATCTGAAACAGAATTTAACTGCAGAAGTTGTTTGTTATTCAAAAGTCACCTCATATACTCTGCAAGTGAACTGTCAGCCTGCTGGTCTACAGGCATGAGAGGTTTCCACTGAGGTATATAATATGCCCTCCTGAACAGTATTTCAAAAGGAGTTTACTCCTTTGCATTTGAAACAGTTCTCATGCTCAACAATGCCAGAGGCAGACAGTGCACCCAGTTCTTCTGTGTCTCACTAATCAATTTTCTAAGTTTGTTTTTCAAAACCCAATTATGCCTCTCTACTAATCCTGCGGATTGGGGGTGGTATACACAATGGTAAATTCCGAAATATTGACTCAACTGTTGTATGGTTTGATTCACAAAATGTGTGCCATTGTCACTGTAGATCTTTTCCGGTATGTCAAATCTAGGAATAATTTCTTTAACGAGGACTTTTGCAACAGTAGCTGCACCTGGATTTTTGGTCGGAAAAGCCTCCACCCATTTGGAAAACATATCTATAATGACAAGACAGTACTTTTTATTTTCGCATTTGTTTAGTTCTGTGAAATCCATACAAATAGTATGGAACAGGTACGGTGGTATAGGGAAACTCCCTTGCTTAGGCTTCAGTGCCCCCTGTGCATGATGCCTGTTACAAACTTGGCATGCTGCACAAAATTTTTTTGTGTAGTTTGTAAATCCATACGTTGTAAACACTCGATTCACTAACTGTACCATCCCCACTGTTGAGACATGGCACTGCCCATGGCTCAACAAAGCTGCATATCTAAACAAGTTAGACGGCAAAATTGGTTTTCCTTCCTTGGAGATGTACAGCCCCTTCTCAAGAATTGCTCCTCGTTTTACCCATTTCTGTTTTTCTATGTTTGTAGTAAGTGTATGCATTGTTTTTAACATTTCTAAATCTAAAATCTCAGAAGGTTGTAATTCCTCACTCAAAAGAAATACTTCTGAAGCTGTAGTTGCCTGCTTTGCAGCTGTGTCAGCTCTCGCATTACCTTTTGAAATCCTATCCTGTTGCTTGGTATGAGCTATGCATTTACAAATAGCTACTTTCTGAGGTAACTGAATAGATTCTAACAAATCCAAAATAAACTGCGCATGATTAATCGGTTTGCCAGAAGATGTTATCATTCCTCTATTTTTCCACTGTTGCGCAAAAAAATGTACAGTAGAAAAAGCGTACTGGCTATCAGTAAAAATGTTCACACATTTACCCTTTGCCAAGTTACATGCCCTTGTTAAAGCAATCAATTCTGCTGCCTGTGCAGATAAGTTGTGTGGTAAAGACATTGCTTCTAAAATCTCAGCATCAGAAACTACTGCATACCCCACTAGATTCTGTCCTGTAGGACCCCTTCTGCATGAGCCGTCCACGTAATATGTCACCTCGGCATCATCCAAGGGAACATCCGTTAGATCTTTTCTAGGCAGTGTCTTTTGCTCAATCTCCTGCAGGCAGCTGTGTGGTGTGCCATCTGCAGGGGTCAGAAGCAAGGTAGACAGGTTTAAAGTTGTACATCGTTCAATTGTCATATGAGGTTGGCTCAAGAGTATAGTCATACAGGAAAGATGTCCAGCAGGAGAAAGATATGCTACTTTTTCTTGCAGTAAAATAATTGCAACTGCATGAGGCACTTTCCATGTGAAAGGGTGGAACAACACTACTGAGGCCGAAGCCTGTATTGCTATTGCAGCTGCAACTACTGCTTGTACACAGTGGGGCAGGGATCGCGCCACTGGGTCCAGTTGTGATGAATAATAAGCTATGGGGCATTGCTTATCCCCATGCTGCTGTGTTAACACTGATGTCATGTAACCTTGCTTACAATCTACAGTTTGGAAAAAACATTTATGATAGTTTGGTAGTCCTAAAACTAATGAAGATGCTATCAATTGCCTCAGTTTGCAGAAAGCTGATTCTGCTTCTGGTGTCCATTGTAATAAATCTTGTGCTGCCATAGGTTTCTTGTATATCAAGTTGGTCAGTGGAGCAGATTCCAAGGCGTAGTTTGGAATCCAACTCCGACAAAAATTAGTCGTACCTAGGAAGGACATCATTTCCTTCTTGGTAGTCTGGGTGCTTGTAAAATTGCTATTTTCCTGTCTTAATCTAATATTCTGCCTTCTTTGGATATTACATATCCCAGGTATTTAACTTGCTTTTTCCAAAGCTGCAGTTTGTTTTTGTTTACTTTGTGTCCTTGAGTGGCTAGAAATTGTAGTAATGCTATGGTATCTTCTCTGCATTCTTGCTGGGTGGGGGCTGCCTGCAGAATGTCGTCTACATAAAGTAAAATCTGGCTGCCTCTCGATGGGATAAATCCCGCCAAGTTACTTAGCATTTCCTGTGCGAATATTGTTGGGCTCTCACAATATCCCTGTGGTAGTTGCGTGTATGTATACCTTTTCCCCTGAAATGTAAATGCAAACCAATGTTGGCTGTCAGGGTGTATCGGTATTGAGAAAAACGCATTGCTAATATCTACCACAGAAAAATACTTCTGTTGAGGTTTTAAATCATTCAATAAGGTGTGTGGATCTGGCACCGTAGGTGCTCTAGGTATTACTGCGTCATTTACAGCTTGTAAATCTTGGACCATACGCCATTCTCCATTTGCTTTTCTAACAGGAAATAAGGGTGTGTTACATGGTGAATCAGGAGATTCCACCAGTACCCCTTCCTTAAGTAAAGCTGCTATAATAGGCTTGATTCCTACCTCTGCATCTTTTCTTAAGGGATATTGTCTCCTCTGTGGTCTGAATGCTGATTTTGGCGTGATAGTAACTGGTCCTGCTGTACGAATAAGTCCTACATCTGATTTTCCTGTTGACCAGAGAGTTTCTGGTATGCCTCGTAAGGCTTTTTCTTCCTCTAGTAAGAGTGCTACTCAGCTGTCCCCACTTGCCTGCAAGTGCACAGCTGGGTGGGTCTGTGTTATCCAATTCAACTTCTGCTTTTGTACTCCCTGTTCTGACAGTTCTAATTCTGTCTTCTTTTCCCACCTTGTGACTTTTTCTCCTAGGTCTGCCCACTTCACATTCTTGTTCTTTGTCAAACTGACATGTGGTGGTCGATTAGATTTATAAAGTGCTAGGAATTCCTGGGGCAATGAACAGCTAACTACACTGTTCCTTCTGTGTCCCAGTACAGATTACGCAATACTAATCTGTTAGCATGGTTTCTAAACAGTTCTTGCTCATATTCTTTATCAGGTCCTGGTGTGCTACAGTAATATAGAGTACAATGCAACAAATGCTGTTTATTAGTGTCAAGGGAGGGGGACTTACTGATGGCTACGTTCATCAGTTCTTCAGTTACTGCCCCTGGACCAGTCGTAACCAAGTCCTGGCTGTACCAATGAAATGTTTCACCCTCCGGTCGCACTACAAAAGTATCCATTTGTCGCTGTGCTTCCATACCCTGCATGGTTGGAACTACTGCTATGCCAAATATCTGCATAAGGTCTCTGCCCAAAAGATTTACTGGGCATTTTGCAGAAACAACAATTTTACTCTTCTGGGTCATCCCTGAAACAGGGTCAGGTTATTGCTATGTTATGGGAGAGTGGCTCCCGATACAACTGTCCATTAGCTGCTTTCACTAATATATAATCAAGTGATTCTGAATTTTCTGGTAGTTTGGAAGGATGTATCAGGGTTCGCAATATCCCTGAGTCACACAAAAATTTAACTTCCCTCCCCTCTACCAGAACTGTAACTTCCAGTTTTGTGTCTGCTAAATAGAGCTCTAGGCTCAATAATGCTAAGTCCAAAATTTCACTTTCTTCACCATCGGTGATTTCTTGTACTTCCTCTAATTCTTCTATCTCATTCTCTACTCCTCTATCACATTTGCTTTTGTTTTTCTTGGTTATTCCCTTCTAGTGATTCTTGACTATCATATAGTCAGTCCTCGCCCTCCTTATCCTCCATGGCCACCTTCTTGTTTTGCTTGCAATCCCTTGCTAAATGTTCCTTTTTTCCGCATTTAAAACACTCATGCCTTTTCTTTCTCTCTTCAAACTCTTCTGATCGTTTATCAGATTGTTTGTTTCCCTGGGCATTTTTCTTGCCCTTTTTCCCGGACTGTACCACAAAGACTTCCGCTCCGTCTTCTACTGCAAATACTTGGGTTTTCTTTTTGCTATTAAAATGCCTTTCGGCATGTCTTGCATATTCAAGTAATGACTGTAATCTACTTGTACGGTGATTTACCATGTGCTTTGTAATAAAACTACTAATGGGTGCAATACTACCTTTCAGAAATGCATTCTTTAGTTGCTGCTCATATGGGGAATCATGTGTTTGGTATTCAGGTACCTGCATTGCACAATGGTTATTAAAACATTCTAATAATCTAGCATAATATCTATCAACAGTTTCACCTTTTTGTTGGATGCATTGATTAATGCAAGTCCAGTCAGCCCTAAGCTTCCATTTCTCAGAGATTCAGTCTGTCAGACCTTTCACTCTGTTATCCAGCTCTGCGTTACTATGTGGGAGTGGCTTATGTTCTGCATCACGGGGATTCCAGTTGCCACTAATCATGTGCCAATCTGGACCTACAATTTGTCTGACTACTTTCTCTACTTCTTCTCCATTTAAATGTAACTTAACCTCATGCCCTGTAAGTCTTCTAAGAATTTTCTAAAATTAACTTTTGGATGGGGAATTCCCTCTGTGGCTTTCCGGATGTCCTCCGGTGTCCACAGTCTATATACCAGGATAGTTGGTTCCTGTCCTGCCTGAGGATTTGGTACTTCTATGAGCAGACATATCTCTTCTTCGCTCATAGCCCATGAATTCTCATTCATTTGGTATAACTCCATATCTCCCCCCTTGTCTTACGTGTTCGAGACCTAGTCTCGACAGGATCTCTGACAAACGGTTTTGGTTTTGCAGGGACAGTTGGGTATAGCGGAGGTGGATCAGTCTGTCCACTCGCTTCATATTCTGTTAAGGGAAGTGGAGGAGCCGATGCTATTACCAAGTTATTGTCTTTATCTAAAAACATTGCTTTTGAATTTTTAATCTTTTGTTCCCTGCGGTTTGCTTCCTCAAGCCACCTGTGTGCCTAGGGAATGCCTAATTGACGTTGCTTTTTTACCTGACCTTTTGCATCAGTTTTAAGCTGTTTGACAAGTTTGATAAGTGAAGGTTTTTCTAGTTTGCCATCAAATTTGTATTTATTAACCCATTTTGTATAGTACCTAACATTGTCGGCAAGTTGTAATTGCATATATTTTGCGTCTTTGGTTAATGGCGGATCTCGGGATCTTTTTGTGCACTTATTTTCCATGTTGTTTTAACTTAGTTAGAAAATGTTATGTAACCCTTCTTATCACGTGGTACCACGATTTCTCTTTTTCACAGTTTATCTAGAATAACTGCCTACCTATCCCGTTTCCTTGATCTATGACAAGACAGCAATCTTTTTTGTCCCTGATTTGTACAACGCAAATCTCCCTGACAAAAACAAATACTGTAACAAGTTCCTGATCTAAAACAGAGAAAAGGTGAATTCCTCCTTACCTGAGCCTTCGTGATTGACCGTCTCACTGATGGAACTGTTGACTCATCCTCCAATCGCAGATCAGAAACAGTGGCTGGCCTCTTTTGAACGACAATTCAGTCGGAGGTCTTTCAAAGCAGAAGAACCGATGTGGTCTCTTCCCCGTATGGTTTCATGCCACCGGGCCCATCTGACTTGAGCTAGAGCGAGAGTTTCCAGTCCGAAGGACCAATCTGTCAAAGGAAAAAATTAACTTCAAAAAGATCAATACATGGCAGGCTCAGGTTAAGGCACTTTAATCTTGCAGCAAGGAGACAAAAATGTGCTAATACAGAGTTTGTCTAACTAAAATCAGGAAGTAAAACCATCTTTATACATTTTCTAACAAGACATTGCTTACCAAGCTGACGTAACAGATCACAAGTTCTAACATCATTACTTCATAGCAGCTGTTTGTCCATGATTTTCTGCTTGTACTATCAATTTTATGAAAAACTTCCTAAGAAAAACAACGTGGCCTTGATGACCACTGGTTAGATACAACTTCCCACTATGTTATGTTACCATTCAAGGTACTATGGCTAATTCGAGCACAAAACAAGTACAGAATCTTCAAGCAGTCTTTTGTTTGATGTATCTCTTCTTTTCTGCAGCTGTGCATGTTCTCATTACACGAACAGGGCTGATTGTTCATATTTAATCACATTATAGAAAACAGTATTGTTCTATTCATTCACTATTCATTAATTTTCCTGACCTAGCAGATAATCACCTGCTTCTCAGTACATTTCCAAAAGGCATAAACATGAATTTTGCCGTGCTAGCAAATACTAGGTCAGAGAGTATCTTGCAATTTCAGAAAGCATACTGCAGTTTGAAAAAGCATCTTATAATTTCATACAGAATTAAGCTGTACATAAAATAGAATGAAATGTGTTAACCCTTTTAGCTTCTAATAAGCACTAAACATATACATCAATGCATATTTTTCTGACAGAAGGATCCACTGCTCCAGCTGTAACAACATGCAAAGGAGCATACAGCTGGCATATTCCATGTATTGGATGTACTCTTGCCCAGGTGTTTCACAAGAACTACTGGAGCTTCTTCATAATATGTAACTACCAGAGTTATTTTGAAAAAAAAAAAATATGAGTGAAGCAGCTAAACCAAAATGCAAGGAGGATATTTTATAAGACGAACCCCTGCTTCAGATATGAGATCTTATGACTAGGTATGTTAAGATGAGCATTCTTTTAAGTTCACAGTGATCATAAGTGCCTGGGAAGCCAGAAGGGGCATCAAGGCTTGGAAAATTAACATTGTGAATTTTGGAACCCTTTACTTGTGTATCTGTGACAGGTCCAGCACAGGTCTCCAATATAAATGTTTTTCTTGGTGCTAGGAACAGCCTTAAGAAACCCTTGACCTGCTGCCCAGCTGTTACCAATTTTTTTTTTTTCATTTTGTCAAAGCATATCCTGAATCAGGGCCCCACTAAACATTTTCATTCCTTGAGAATGGGAATGGTAAGAATACCCTGTAACTTTGAGATAGTTTGGAAGTGCAGTTGGTAGCAGTCGGTAGCTCTTGGAGACAATGTCTAGAATCCATTTGTCCTTTGTCATATCCAGACAGTTTTGACAGAATAAGACCAACCAATTCCACATCATTTGGGATTGTTGGTGAAGGATGGGGAGTTTTTTTTTTAAACAAGAAACATCTTTATTAAATTATCACGTATGATATATGCAGTCATACATTTATGTAAATGAAAACAAATCATAGTGACATAATTTTAGTCACAAACATTATATATCACAAACGATGTTGACATAGTCGTATTTGCAAATATTATACATCACTTATAATCTACCCAGTCATTGTCACTCAAACATTACATAGCTCATTCAAATCCTGCCTTCTTTTAAGCCTTGTTCCTCCTCTAAATGTATTGTTCCCATAAGTTACATTTTTCCTATGTAATTTACTCCTACACTTTTCTATAGATCTCACATCCACTTGTTTATATCTGTTACTATATTCACCACTTCTAGTAAAGTTGGTTTAGACTTTGATTTACATTTTCTAGTAATTGCTTTTTTTGGCAGCCACCATAATTAGCCTTACTATGTCTAGGAAATTCAGAGTTTGCATCATAGCTCAAAAAAGTCATTTATTTAGTTACACCAATTTGTTCACCCAGTATCTCTGACAGAGCAGTCTGCAGGGAATCTTTAAAGTCTGCCAACTCATTACACTCCCAGAAAATATGTTCCTAATTATGTCTTTTGACCTCATTACACACCAATATTTGCTGTCTACCTGAAGAAAAATTCTTTGGTGTCTACTTAGAGTATACAAATAACTATATAAACACTTCCAAGCAAAGATCCTAAATCTTCTAGACTTTGTTGCATATTTGGGGGACATACATAAATGCCCCATTGTTTCTTTGTGAATTGCTTATCCAAACTCTCTTTCCAATCCTTTCTAACCTCCTCTGATTGATTCTTAAAGTTATCATGCAATATTTTGTATGTTCTACTAATTATTACCTTTTTAACAGCAGCTTCTATTCTAGATTCTAGTAAAAACTCTACCAATGTTGGTCTTTCACTTAGGATCCCCCTAATTCTTCCTCTTTGCCTATACTCTGATATCAATTTTTGATAGGGAAAGCAATCTATATCCTGGAGTCCAAATAAATTCTTGGCCTGTTCCGTTTATTACCTTTCTCCCAATACTTTGGTTCTTTTACCAGTTTTCTCCAATAAATCCCAGCCCCTCTTGCCTATTGTCTGTATTCCTAATTGCAGTCATCCCTGTTGGCAGAATCTCCTTTCTCCATTCCTGTGTTGGCTTAGTTCTTAGAATACTTTCTGCTACTTTATAAATATAACATTCTGCATGGTCATTGTTTTTCTCTTTAAGCATCTGCATCCAAAATCCTAGTATCTCCTTGTTTCTTGAGCTTCCCCCTGTTTCATTATTATCCATTTCCACATTGCATTTTAGGTTTTTGCTTGTGCTATGCATAGGAGCCTTATCTGCTGTCTTCCCCTCCCACATAAAATCCTTCAGTTCTTTAATAATTGCTATCCACAAATTCTCCTCTGGACTGGTTGATAAAAATATGCCTGACCTGTGAATAAAACTAAAGGGACTAAAAACATTTTAACTGCTTGCATCTTGTTATCCATATAACAGAGCTTCCAGTTTCTCAGTTTTTGTATTATTTTTGTTTAGTCTCCACCCACATATCTTTAGCTGACACACCAGAATCCTTTTTAATCCATATTCCTAAGTACTTCACTTTATCATGTCCCCCATAAATATGGATATTGCTGAACCAATTTGTGTGTGTACGTAATTTACAGCTATCGCCTTTATTTTAGCTTCATAACTTTTGTATCCTGAAAAGATTTGAAACTGTCTCAAAATGTAACCCAAAACACAGAATTGTCATTTTCTGGTTTTATCAGGTATAAAATAACACCATCTGCAAAGAGAGCCATGTTTTCTTGACTATCATACCAATTATTTTCTTTGCCAGTGGTTCTAAATATAGTGCAATCTCAGCTCCTCCTGTCCTATCTATTAGTATTTGAGCCTGAACTACCTCTAACCTTGGTGTATTTAACTCTTCCATAAACATTTCCATTTGTACCTTTTCTTGATTTCCATGTTTCCCTGCTTTATATAGAGTTTAATAAAATTTCCAAAATATTTCTAGTACTGCTACAGGATCTCTTGTTACCTTCTTGTTATAGGGTTCCTAAGCTTGGAGACAACCCTTTCTACTTTCAGTTGCCTGAGTCGTTGCACTAAAAGTTTTTGTAGTCTGGCATTATTACCAAAAAACTGTTGCTTAACAGCATTCTTTTTAAACTCATGCATATTATTGAGGTAATCCTTTATTTTCTGCTTAGCACTCAACAATTGCTCTTCATCTTGTTCTGAGTGATTTCCCTATTCTGCAATAATTTAACATTTGTCAGTCCCTCTAAATAATTCTTTTCACTTCTCAACCATCTCTCTCTTTCTTTTATTTCCACCTTATTTTTAAACTCCACTTTAATTTTATCCCACTCCCTAGCTATATTTTCAGAAGAAATTTCTATCTTCGCTAATAACTTCCAAATAATATCTACTACCCATTTCTTAAATTCCTCTGTTTTCAACAGATAGGTGAGAAAGCCCTAGTGTCTATGCTTTTATTTTAGTTATTATTGGTGCATGATCTAAAATTGTTATTGGATACGTATCAAAACTTTCAATTAAATGCATATGTTCCTGTGAAATGCAAGTTCTGTCTAGTCTAGCCCAGTTTTTGTATCTTGGGGAATAATATGTAAATTTAGTCCGAACCCCTACTACTGAATTCACATCTTCCATGCCAAATATTTTCATAATTTTTTTTTTTCAAAAATCTATGCTGCTTTGTTATATTTTCCCTTCTGGGTCTTCAGACACATCTTCCCTGCTGCAAATAAATTACAGTCCACACCTATAAGTAATATTTCCTGCTGAAAACTCATTATTTATCCCAGAATTTTCTTAAGCTCCATTATAGCAGTTTTAGGTGGAATATATATACATGCCAGTGAAATCCTCCTCCCTTGCCCGTAGCTCTTTAGTACTACATATTTACCATTATTAGCTTTTTTATCCTATTCTATCATTATTGGAGCTTCTCTTGAAATGAATGTGAGTACTTCTTTTTTCTTTTGTCCAAGGTATTCCGCTGAATAACCATCATGAAAACCTTTCTTTATCAAATTCACATGTTCATTTCTTTCCAAATGTTTCTCCTGTAACATAGCTATTTGAATTCTACATTTTTTAATATAGTTTACTGCTTTTTTGTATATATCTGTGAGACCATTAGCATTAAAGATAATATCAAAAGGCTCATTATATTAAAACGTTACTATTTCCACCTTTTATTTGTAACAGTTTTTTGTTAAGTATCTAGTTCCAGTTTTTATGTTACATGCACACACTAATGTTTTGCAGGTTGAAAGTTGTTTCTTGTCATATCCATTTGAGCCTATGTCACATCTTACAAAACCTTTAATTTTATTGAAAGCCCTCAAAAAAAAAAAAAACAAACAAAAAAACCTAAATACACTCCAAAAACGTATTAACTTAATATTAACACACAAAACTATGTACATGCTCAAATACTGAAGTTTTACCTTCCTAATAGGAGCAATTCTCCGAAACTGACAGCCATACTCATAGACTTGGGTTAACCAAAAATAAAGGTTATCCATGCTAAGACACATTTTCAGCCTGTGCTTCTACTAAGTGCTGTCTTTTTTGTCTTATCTTTGTTGCTCCCTGAGAATGAGAAAACACTTCAATGCTTTCAGAAAACATTATTTCCTAGCCATTAAAAGAAATAAGTATTCTGTTTTATTGCTCTTTATCAGATTGTCTCCATGGAGACATTAGAACCAGATACAGGGCTGCTTCTACAAGTATTTATTCATTTACTTATGTATGTATGTGCTAGAGCAGAACTTTATACTATTCAATGTATTTTTTTATTTGTTTCTTAAAACTGAACAAGGAGAAAGAGAAAAGGAAAAAAAACAGAAAAACAACGGCACCTATTTACTCTAGCATCCCCATTACACTTGAAAACAACTGAAAAAGCTTTATTTTATAGCATGCAGATTTCATGCACTATACAAATATTACTGTTAAGAACAAATGTTTGTTTCATCCACTATCAACTCCCTCGTTGCTCCTCCCCCTCCTAAGTGCTTCTCCAAACACCAGTGACATGCAGGGCACATGCCCCAGAGTCCACCACAAGTTCAACAAAGTCAAAAAAGTCCAATATTTCTACGTTTTTCCATTCTGTCAAGTTTCACAAATATAATTAATGCTTTATAATCCCACATTTATTTGTCAGTTTCCAAGTTGCTGGTTTTATTCCTGTTTATCTCCTTCTCCCAAATCCAGTCTCCACCCCCTCACCAATGCACTCTACTTCCAGTCAATTCCTGCGCTTCTTTCTCTCTCCCAAGTGTTTACCATTGAAACATTGGAAAAGGCCCCACTAAAACAGTCTGTCCCTGGTCTTTACTACCAGAAGAACAAAAAACAAAATGTCCTTCCATTCCACAGCTCACCTCCTGCTGGACAAACCTTTGCTTCTGCCCCTCAGTATGCTCTACATCAAAAATGACTTTGTCCTTCCAGGAAGGAGTACTCTGAAGATAGCTGGATACATCAGCTTGAATCTCACTTCTGCTTCTTGACCATCCCTGATCAGTGGAAGAAATCTACTCCTCCTCTGCTGGTGTACAGTCAGTAATCATTTTCCACAAACACTCTACTCTCTCCCACTTTTAGTACTTTGTCCTTCTGCCACAGTTTTGTCAGAATCAACTCTCTCTGCTGGTAGGATTGCATCTTCTCCATTAAAGGTCTAGGTTGTTTTCACATGGCTAGGCCTGGAGCATACACACAATTTGACTTTAAACCAACAATTCCTGCTGTGGAATACCAGTCCAGCCGCTTATCCATGCCTTCATAAAGTTAATACAGTCTATTTCCTCAAGCCCTTCCAGCACAGCTGAAAATCCCTGATTCTCCCTGAATGCTCTGTTCTCCAATTCCACTACCTCTTGAGACATTTACTCCCAAGCAGTCCCACACCCAGGCAGTCCCCTCCTCACCTCGACCTCTGATCCCCACAGACTCATCACCTCATCTGAACATCTGTTTAAAGCTTCTTCCATTTTATCCAGCCCCCCCTGCCACCTGAGTTGACACACTCCATCAGCGCCTCAGTCACTTTCCAATCAGCTCTGAGCACACCTGACTCGTCTCCTCCTCTTCGTCACTAGAAGTCACGTCCTGCACAAAGCTGGAGCCCACCTCCCACCCCACACTGAACAGCTGCAGAATTTCTCCCAGTCAGTGTTCCTTCCTCACCTTTTGTTGTTGATTTTCTTTCAGGTTCTCTGAATTTTTTCTTTGCTGACATCTAGGCAGTGCACTTAATAGCCAGTTACTGAAATTAACTCCCAAAAATGAGTTCACTGCCTCTCTCTTCTGAGTTTCTGTTTTCACACTGGAAGAGCTGAAATTAAACTGTTACCCAATGTGCAGCCAACTTGAAAGTCCTAAGCATGGAGAGGTTTAGTACTGGCATTGGATTTGTGGGGGGTTTAGAGAGTAATGTGGGGTAGTGACAATTTCTCTCTGCTGGTGGCCTGTTTCTATAGGCCTCTAGATTACAGTTTGCCTTCTGTATGTCAGATTCTCATTTGAGTATCCATCCTACCCTTTGTCTGCCTCCCTTTACCTTGCTTCTTGTAGCAGAGCCACTGCCTTGAGGGGTAGCATCTGTGACATGGAAATTTGTGGGTGGAAAATTTAATTGTATTAACAGCTTACCATAACTGTCAATGTTTGAATACATCCACTTTTGCAGAAGTGATAACTTCTGCCACAGAAGGACCAAGTCTTCAACTGACCTCCAGAGCTTTGCAACTGGATAGGTTGGCATATTACCACCTGTATGCAGGCATCACACTAGTATAAGAGTGATGTATTTTTGTGTCTACTTTAGTTCTTTCTTTCTCTTACTGGTGCCTACAAATAGTAAGGCCACAGATTGGAGCATGAGAAGGTATCTAAATTACATGGACTCCTGACCAGAATGCTCTACCAGAAGGGACCTGAAAAGCAACATCTGCAGACAGTAGACTAACCAGAGAGAGAGAGAGGGAGGGTACCTTGGGTGTAAGAATGAAGGGACAGTTAAGGAATAAAGATGAGTGGGTAGCCACCCAACCTGAATGGACCCTCAGGAAGGGAAATGAAAAGGAATGGAGACAGGGAACTATTACTGAAACAGTAAACACACTCAAACAGCTACAATTATGATATGTTAAGAACATATCATCTACAATTATGTTATGTTCTTAACACAGTTGTGCTACACTCATCATATTGTCCAACATTAGAATATTGATAATATATTGGATAGATTTTTAAAGCTTACAAACCTTGGGGTTTTTTTACCTGAGCAGGAATGAGCTGCAAGAGGTCTTACATTCAAAAACGTATTTCAGACACTGGAAATAATGCCCTTCCAGCTAGTCAGTATACTGGCCATGCCTACAGTAAGGGTCTAAGCTAGTCTTAAAAATTTCTAAACTAGTATCAATGGAGAGAAAACAGAAAAGTACAGAAGAGTGAATGTAACAGCATAGAGAGGGTTAAGTTAGGAATGAATTTCAGTTTTGTAAAGTACTGCATTTACAAGCATTTGGACACCTTACAGGGCTATTGTTAGGTGCCTATACTACCACAATGCATTAAAATAAATAACTTAAATGTTGACTTGAACAATATGGGGAAAATGTGTATTTTTGTGTATTCTGAGACCCCAGTTTGAAAGATGTGAAAAAATTAGATGGCTCTTACTTGCTGCTTGCTTCTTATTTGCATTCACAGTCTGTTGCATACAGAAACCTGCAGAATATACACTGATGAGAGAATATACTTTGCAGCACTTGTCTTTAAGAGCAGTAACCAATAACTTTTATAATAAATCAAACTGGACAAACGTTGCAGCTTAAAAGTACCGTTCCAACTTTACTTCTCATATAGTACAGATGATGTGAGAGATATAACATTTACCTTAGGACAAATGAGTCCCTACCATACCTCTAACATAACTGGATTTATACAGCTCTTTATATACAGTTTTAGTCCTCTTAGTATTCTATTTTGGAGAATTGCTTGTCCTGTAGAAACAATACTAAGCTTCCTTGTTTAACAATGTCTTGTAAGAGACCAGCTTTTCTGACAGTGTGAATATCCTGTAACAGTGTCCTGATGTCCATGTAGAAAAACATATTTTTGAGTAAACACATTGTTCTGTATTCTATTTGGATCTGTGTATAAAAACATCTGTTATTGTGCCATATCCTGTTTTCCATGCAGAAAAACATATTTTTGAGAACACATTGTCACAGTGTCATAAACATATCCTGTTGTTTTAGGAAACATATTGTGTCCATCCTGTTATTTTAGGAAACATATTGTGTCCATTTTTTTATATGCAGAAAAACATGTCAGTGTTCTTTAAAAGCAGATTTTGCACTTTTTAGCTCTTGCATACATCCTGTTTTTAAGTCTGTAAGGGAAAATTGTTCATTCTTTAAAAGCAGATTTTGTATTTTTGCTCTTGCATACATCCTGTTTTTAAGTCTGTAAGGGAAAAATGTCCATTCAGCAGATTCCTTTTCCAAGCCATGGTCATTTAGTATGACTGCTGATCACATATTACTAAACTCTGTTTCTGCATTTAAGCAAGCTTTTTCTTTCAGCATATTTACAACATAATTAATTTCAGCATTATATTAATAAAATCTAACAATTCCCTCTGTTTTTAAACATACTCAAAACATTTTATATAGAAAACACATTAAGAAACAAACCTATAGTCTTCTTTTGATACAAGTCAAAATGCAATTTTACATAGTTAATACAATGATATTAAGTATTACTACAAAACTGAATGTATTTAAAACTTTTTCTTTTGCAGACCATTCTGTGAAAATATTTGATCAATTATGAGCTGTGTCTGCTTTAATGTTTTTTTTTTAACTTGATCAATTTATTCTTTTGCAATCACAGAATTTAATTTATGACTTAGAACTGTTTCATTAACTCTTTGCAACTGTTGAATTAACTATAAGAGACAATAACTATGTGCTACTGCAAGCATTTATACACTGCTGAAAATATACAGTTTTAATGTCATTTTAACCATCACATTGTGTTCATGTCTCTGAACTGCTCATTAACATCTTGGCAAAATACTGAACTGGGCTTAGATAATAAATATTTGAAAGCAATTATTTTACTGGGGTAAAACCAGTGATATTACAACTTGACAAATTACTTTTGAACTTATTACGATGCATCCTGTACAGTATGTATTTACACAGACTGTTTGCTATTTATGCATTTCAATTTACTAGGTATACTGGACCCATTTTTTTAAAACATGTTTTTTCACACATTTATTACTAGACATTCATTTAATTTATACTGAATTCTTCTGCATTTGTACATACAAAGACTATCATTTGTACTGAATTCTTCTGCATTTGTACATACAATGACTATAAAGTACATTTAGTCTAATCTTACAAATTTAATAACATTAATATTAAGCAAAATCTTGAAAAATGTTTGTCTCTTTAGAAATATGTAGTGGAATTGCCACCAAATGCATATGTCCTGTTATTTTAAACTACATACTCAGCAATTAAAAATATTCATGCTTTTTTATACCAACATCGTTTTGTCAAAAACATATTGAAATAGTGACCATTTTTGCTATTAGAAACATTTATGCATTTTGCATATCTTTATTCTCTCTTGTATAGCTTTACAATTTAACAGGTTGTAAATACAATTTAATTCTAAACAATACAATAATTATGATAGCTATTAAAATATCTTATCCTGTCAGGTTTAATCCAGTTTACCAGTATTTCTAATACACTAATATCTGTTTTTCCCCCCATAAGAGTATTGTCAAGAAGGAATGAGATATTTTTTTCCTGTAGCTTTATTTCAGACCCTTGTTATTTTTTCTGTAGCTTTATTTCAGACCCTTGTTGTTTATTTTTCTGTAGCTTTATTTCAGACCCTTGTTGTTTATTTTTTCTGTAGCTTTATTTCAGACCCTTGTGCAGTGCTGCTTATGCAGTCAGTGTAAAACTGAGGAAGTGCCCCTCCCCCTTATACAGTCAGTGTAAAACTGAGAAAGTACCCCTCCCCCTGTAGTACTTCAGCACTGTTTACCTGCCCTATGCTGTGAGAATAGAATGTATGTCAACCCAATACTTTGGTTATACATTTATTTTATTAGGTTACTAAATAAGGCTTTCACTGTATATTACCTCTAGTAGGTATTTACACCCTCCTGCACAATTGATTTGAACTGTATATATACTATAGCCCATTTGCTGGCTGTACTTGATGCAACTGAGGTTTTTTTTGTCCTTTTAACATTTACTTGCAAACAGATTATAAGTGAAATCTATGCAGTTGTGACATTTTATACCAAATAGTGTTGCCTGTAAACATTTTAACAATTATGTTTTAATAACAATGATGCTTTAGAAAAACTCAAACTACTTATCTGGCAATCAGTCTTGTTGTTTATCTTATCTTTCCAGCATTTCCTGTAACTATTCATCTAGTCTAGGAAGGTTAGAGCTCACATTTCATACTCTGTAAACTATAGTTAATTCTTTTAGCATTTTTCCTTTAATGTGATTGTGATTTGCATAACTATGCATTTATACTACATTAATAGACATCATTTTACAATTACCTTACATAGATTTCAGTATTTTTTTTTTTTATTTATTTAACTATTTAACTGTCCTGCCATTAATTTTACAAAACCTGTTTGACAAATACCATCTGTGATTTTCATTTTAAAATTTAGAAAGTACAGTTTTGTACCTACCATAAATGTAGATGTCCGAACAGGAATGCATATGCAGTCCTTACAAATGGGTTGTCCTGTCGTCAGGCAGCCCTTCGGTCGGCCGGATTCCAAAGTCTGGGTCTGGCCTCGGCTGGTGTCGCACTTCACCCGACGTCATAGCTGCAGTTCTTTGGGTATAAAAGCATCAGCTGACGCCATTTTCCTCAGTGTTTCTTGCCCCAGATGCCAGTTGCCCTCTTGGATAGCTAAATTTTGGATAAATGCCAATGTTTCCAAATAGTAGAAGGCAAACACAAAAAATAAGCCTGTATATACATATATACAAACAAATACACCATAAGAGATCCCCCCCAGCTAGCTATTAGATGGGCAAATACCCTAGGAATACCACAGAGGGGAAGGAGGGTGGGTAATCCTGACTGCAGATGCATTCCTGTTCGGACATCTACATTTATGGTAGGTACAAAACTGTACTATGTCCTTCAAGGATGCATCTGCAGTCCTTACAAATGGGTAGAATACCATAGCCAAACTAGGGGAGGAGGAAGAAGAAATTATGGTGTAGTTAGGATCCCTTGCAAAACAGCAGTGGCAAACCCTGCTCGGGATCTAGAGTATAAAGGTAAGTTATAATGCTTGGCAAATGTATGCACGGAGGTCCAAGTAGCAGCCTCTATAATGTCCTTGGTAGCCACTCCTCGTAAGAAAGCTGTGGTAGTGGCTGTAGCCCTTGTAGAATGAGGCCTTATGTTCTGTGGAGTTTGCTTTCCATGGTAGGAGTAACAGAATCTGATGCAATTTCCTATCCACTTGGAGATTGTCTGTTTTGAAATTGCTTTTCCTTCCCTTCCTGTTGCATATGCTACCAGAAGCTGGTCAGTTTTTCTATTGCCCTTGGTTCTGTCCAGGTAGTAGCGCAACTGTCTATGTACATCCAAAGTATGCAGCAGTCTTTCCCCCCTGTTCTGTGGATTGGGGAAGAAGGTAGGTAGGTGGATAGCCTGGTTTAAAGACACTCTGGATAACACCTTAGGCATAAATGTAGGATTTGTTCTCATGGACACTCTATCTTGATGGAAGATTAGGAAGGGTTGTACTGCCATTAAAGCTCTTGCTGAGGTAATTGCCAGCAGAAAAGCAGTTTTCCAGGATAGGTGTTGAAGATCTGCTGTTGCTGCTGGTTCGAAAGGGGGGAGTGTCAATTTTTCTAGCACAAAGTTCAAGTCCCATGCTGGTAATGGTGGTTTCCTAGGAGGTTTTACATTTTTAATTCCTCTCAGAAACTGCCTGAGTAGAGGATGCGAGAAGACAGGGGGATCGAAGCTGTATTCTGCAGAAATAGCTGATGCATGTATCTTGATGGAGGAATAGGACAGGCCTGTATGGAGAAGCTCTGCCAAATACTCCAGGATGTTGGCAATGTCTACCTTTGACACATCTTTTCCCCTTTCAGTACTCCAAATGAGAAACCTTTTCCATTTTCCTGCATAGTTCCTTCTTGTTGAGGGTCTGCGGGCCTCAAGGATAATGTCTTTAACCCTTTGGGATAACTCTGGGTTAGTTGCTCTTATGTAATGTTCCAGGCAGTCAGCTGCAGAGTTTTCAGGTTTGGATGCAGGGTGTTGTAGCCGCTCTGAGTTAACAGCAAAGGAATCAGGGGTAGTGTCCACATTTTCCCCTGAGACATGCTCCTCCGTAATGGGTACCAATGTTGTCTTGGCCAGTCTGGAGCTATCAGAATGATCCTTGGACGTTCCTCTTTGATTTTCAATAGCACCTTGTGCATCAAAGGAAGAGGTGGGAATGCATATGCTGTCAGGCCTTTCCAACTGAAGGATAGAGAGTTCACCTTCCAAGCAAGTGGGTGGTACGTCCTTATGCAGAATTTCTTGAGCTGGTGATTGAGTGGGGATGCGAATAGGTCTATTTGTGGCAGTCCCCATTTTCTTGTGATGACCTTGAAGATGTCCGGGTGTAGCATCCATTCGTGAGCATCTGAGGTAGTTCTGCTTAACATGTCTGCTAGGATGTTTTCTTTTCCCGGTACAAAAATTGCTTGTAACTGAATGTTGTAGCTCAGAGCCATATTCCATAGGTCCAGTGCCATCCGGCATAGAGGGTATGAATGAGTGCCTCCCTGTTTGTTGATGTACCACATGACTGTGGTGTTGTCTGTCCTTATCATCAACTGCCCTTCTTTGAGGAATGGTCTGAAATTCTGGATTGCTAGTTTTACTGCCAGCATTTCCTTTTGATTTATGTGCAGGTGCAGCTGATCTGGAGTCCATAAGCCTTGTATGCGCTTGTCCAGCATGTGGGCCCCCCAACCGAGGTCTGAGGCATCCGTTGTGATGGTTTGGCTTGGTTGAATGCTGTGGAAGGGCAAACCTGGGTTTGACTGGCATGCCTGAGCCCACCATAGGAACTCTTGTTTCAGGCATGGAATTAGTGATATTTCGGTTTCTAGGCTGTGCCTGTGTTGAGACCATAAATTCTTCAGGTACCACTGTAGCTTTCTCATATGCAGTCTGGCATGAGGGACCAGGATTATGCAGGATGCCATGAAGCCCAAGGCCTGCAGTACTTTCCTTGCTGTTAGTTTGTTCTGCTTTGTTAATGCCAAGAAGTAGAGAGGAAGTTGTTCTTGTTTTTCTGCAGTCAGGAATGCCATCTGTTTTACTGTGTCCAATTCTGCACCTAAGAAGGTTATTCTTTGGGATGGTGTCAGTCTTGATTTTTTTATATTGACTGTATATCCCAGGGCTTGCAGTAAGCAAATGACTCTTTGTAAGTCTTCTGTTAGCTTGTTTTTGTTGTCCGCTTGTATCAGGCAGTCGTCCAGGTAAGGATATATTTGGATTCCCTGAAGCCTGCAGTGAGCGATTACTGATGCCAGGCATTTCGTGAACACTCTGGGCAGTAGATAAGCCAAAGGGCAATGCTGAGAATTGATAATGCTCTGATCCTGCAAGAAATCTGAGGTATCTTCTGCAATTTGGTCGTATGGGGACGTACAGGTATGCCTCCTTGAGATCTAGAGTCACCAGCCAATACTCCTTGCCCAGCATGGGAAGAAGTTGCTGTAGGGTCAGCATTTTGAATTTTGGAACAATGATGAATGTGTTTAAAGCGGACAGGTCGAGAATAGGCCTCCAATTTTTCTCTTTTCTTGGTACCAGGAATAGTCTGGAGTAAAATCCCTTTCCTTGTTCCATAGATGGTACCCTTTCCACAGCTCTCATCTTTGCGAATTGAGCTATTTGTTTTAGAGCTTCTGTCTTTTGATTTGGTGGTAGGTTTGGCATTCCTCTTTTTCCTGGTAAAGTATGGAAATGAAACCTGTAGCCTTGGTCTATAGTTTGCAAAATCCACTTGTCTCTTGTGATGTAGTGCCAGTTTTTTGAGAATAAGGCTAACTTTCCGCCTAAGGGTGCTGCTATTTGTTCCCTGGTAGGCGGTGTCAAAGCCAAGTCACTGTGATTGACCTGTTGCAGTGGCAGTAGTTGTGTCTGTGCCCCGCTGGTTGTTACCTTGCCACTGGCGTCCCCTGTAGGCACCTCCTCTGGATTGATTTCTGCCTCTGGAACGCCTATTCCTGCCTCTCTGTGTTTTAGAGGAGTCTGGAAAGGACCAATTTTTGGAAGGCCAGTTCCTGCTAAACCTTGGGGCTGAACCTGTAAGAAATCTTTCACTGTTTGTACAGATTTTGCCTTCTCTTCCATTTTCTTCAGTACCTGCTGAGCAGGAGAACCAAATAAACTGACCTTATCCATAGGAGCATCTAATAGCTTTGCTTTAACATGATCCGGCAAGACCTGTTCTTTCAACCATGCATGCCTTCTTATAACTGTGCCAGTCATGGCTGATCTAAAGGAAGCCTCCAGTGCATCATAGCCACATTTTAAAGAATGGTTACTAACCTGCTGAATGTTATGAACCATTTCTAGAACATATTTCTTATCTAAAGAATCATCAGAGGACAGTTTCTTAGTTAACTGATCAAGCATAAACTCCTGGTATTGGATCATATGAAACTGACAGTTCAATGCCCTAGCTGAGAGAGTAGCAGAGGTGTATACTTTTTTACCCCATCTCTCTAAGGACCTGGATTCCCTTTCAGAGGGGAGAGGGTTTTTAACTGAGGTCGAAGCTACTGCCTTAGGCCCCTGGGAGATAGTCTCGGGATCTGCAAAAGGAGCCTTGTATAAATGGTGATGTGTGTCCGGGACCCTGTAGAACCTATCGGACTTAGCAGGGGCTGGAGTCAAAGCAGTCAGGAGCAGTGCAAGCATCATTAAATGCATCATCTACAACAGGAAGAACTGGAGGTATAGCTAAAGGCCTATGTTGTGGTAAATGCAAAAAGGTCCTAAGCCTTTTCCTTGAATCTGAGAAATCTTGCCCCTGCCATTGGAATTGCTCTCTCATGGCATGTAAGGTTTCCCCAAAGGAAAATTCCTCTGGTGGAGAGGCAGAAGGAATCGATTCCTCAGCATCGGAGTCTTCATAAGTAGAAAAAGGAGCCTCTGGATGGTCTGTATTGTCTGTATCATCAGAAGAATCATCTGAGGACACTGGCTCAGGGGGCTCTGCTCTAGGTCTCTTTTCTGGAGGAGGTTGAGAGGCCCTGTCTGGATGAGATTGGGATCCCCTAATTAAAGAGATGAGATCCTCTGCCAGAGTGAGCATTTGGGAACTGGAACTGGGCCTGTGAGAAGGAGGCTTAACAGGCACAGACTTAGAAGTTTTGGCTGCTTTAGCCCTGGGAAAGGCCTTTATGGACATGGCTGCAGGCGGCCTAGCAGCACCACGCAGGGGTTGAAACATCCAAAGGATGGTGTCCGATAATTCTTGTGAAACCACAGTAGCAGGTTGAATTTCAGAGGCCGATTCAACCAGGTTAGAAGGGGCCTCGGTAGTAGTCATGGATTTGGCTGAAGATAGAACCGTTTGCTCGGTTTCGGCCGAAACCGAGACACTCGGTTTGCTTAACCACGGTTTCAAAGCGCGGACCGCGATGTCGGTCCTTTTGCGTTCTTAACAACTTGTGAAGTCGGAGGATCCGACGGCATTATGTAAAATCTGAGCCGAAAAACTGTTCAGCAAACTCCGACCGACGTCTAAGCGTCCGACGGTTGAAAGAAGCACAGGCTAAACAAGCTGCTACGTCGTGGTCTGGGCCTAAACAAGGTAAGCAGTAAGAGTGGAAATCTTTATGAGGTATTTGTTTCCCACAAGTTAAACAGTTATTCACTTTTTCTGACATCGGCTGAGGCAAGAAAGAGTCCCCAACGGGGTACTTAGCTTTTTAGAAGTCTTCGAAGTAGTATTCGGTAGTAGTAATCTCTGGATCTGACCGACCGGCACTTGCGAACAGCTTCTGCTTGGCGCCACGGCAAGAAAGACTGGGGAAAATGGCGTCGGCTGATGCCTTTATACCCGAAGAACTGCAGCTATGACGTCGGGTGAAGTGCGACACCAGCCGAGGCCAGACCCAGACTTTGGAATCCGGCCGACCGAAGGGCTGCCTGACGACAGGACAACCCATTTGTAAGGACTGCAGATGCATCCTTGAAGGACATCTTTAACTGTTTGGTGTTACTATACAATTATAAAAAATTGTAAAAAAAAACAAAATAGGTATTAGTTTAACCAACACATTTATATTTATATTATTTATATTTGCTGTTGTCTGCCTGTTATTCTTGTGTATTGTAACAGATGTACTCTAGATGAAAAGAACACACATGCATGTCTGTCTTGTATATGTATATCTTTATACAAGCATGTCATGTCTTGTGACTTTAAATTTTTACTCATCTATTTCTATTTAATTTTATACACTAGAACAGTTTTCTTTACCTTTTGACTATGCTAATGAATGACATTCATATGCTTTACTTTACTGTAGTACTGATAGATGTCTTGCTTTAACTGAATGAAAGTAAAACATTTAAGAATGATTTCTCCAGACATCAGATGCTACCATCCTACCATGTATGTTTAACCATTTTCAAAACATAAACATATTATACATTTTTTCACAGATTAACTGTGTATGCAGGAAGTTCCCAGTCTTTGTCAGTTCAGCTAATTTATTTCCTTTATCCTGCAACTGCTGTTGAATAGTTTCCTGTAATATTGCATGGTCTTTCTGACATTCTTTAGTAAGCTGTTCTGCTGAATTTGAAACTCCTATGCACTTTTGAAAAGATGTATGTATAACTTGTCTAAGCTTCCTGAACTCATTGTGTCTGTCTTTTAGAAGTTTACTACATTCCTTTGTAACAAAATGTACTAGGGGTTCTATCAGTAACTGATTTGACTCACATGTGGTGACAGGACATAATTGTTCAACATCAGAATGTAATGGAAACACTTTACCCTTAGTTAATTCTTTATCATGAACAGATCTGTCTTTACAGTCTATTTTTTTAGCAATATGATGCAAGATTATTTTATGGCATAGTACACAAAATGCAGTTTTTGTTGAAGCACACAATAAACATTTGTCATTTTTCACATGGTTTTCTTTGAGATTCCAGTCAAATATTGTAATACATTTGCATAATGCCTTACTATCAACCTGCCCTAATAAGGTTTTACATTTACTAATGTGCTGTGTATACCAACATAGCAATTTACTAAAGTTTGGTTTACTCCTGCATGAATTATAAATAATATCCATACTGTCTAATATACAAACTGTCTATGAATAAACTATCTTAAGAATATACAAACTCTATGTAACATCATCCACACTAAATATGTGACACAGAAAAAAAGTCTTACCAGTTAGCAAGAAAACAGGTGATCAAGCTGTTATTGCAGATGGCTAGAAATTTTTCAGAGTCACTTGAGAAGCTGGTGAAGCACAACAGGCAGCGGACTACTGTGCTAGTGGACATTCACCTTTTCTTGAAGAATTTATGGCACTGCGAATTTCTTGAACTAGTCTCACTCCGGATTGTAGACGTCTAAAAAACTTTGCTACTGCAAGCTGCATAAACTGGAATACTTCTGTTTAGGATTTATACATCAAATGTTAGTTACTGCAATTTGACTGAAGTGACCCTCTGCAGGGCTTACCATCACTCCTCCTGTGTTTGAATGCAGATTGTAGGTTCAAATGCAGGCTAGCTTGCCATTGAAAAAATTATATAGAGCTGCTTACTGCTTGGTGTGATGGATTTGAAGTGTTCTTATGACACTCAGTCTTGCTGGCTGGATTCTGCTAAAATTCAAAGTCTGGTTATATTTGCATTCACAGTCTGTTGCATACAGAAACCTGCAGAATATACACTGATGAGAGAATATACTTTGCAGCACTTGTCTTTAAGAGCAGTAACCAATAACTTTTATAATAAATCAAACTGGACAAACGTTTTTGCTCTTGCATACATCCTGTTTTTAAGTCTGTAAGGGAAAAATGTCCATATTTTAAAAGCAGATTTTGTATTTTTGCTCTTGCATACATCCTGTTTTTAAGTCTGTAAGGGAAAAATGTCCCTTCAGCAGATTCCTTTTCCAAGCCATGGTCATTTAGTATGACTGCTGATCACATATTACTAAACTCTGTTTCTGCATTTAAGCAAGCTTTTTCTTTCAGCATATTTACAACATAATTAATTTCAGCATTATATTAATAAAATCTAACAAGATGTATGCGTATCTCCATATATACATTTTGTATAATATGTCCATCCATCCATCCATCCATCCATAACCCCTTTTCCCATTTTTGTAGATGGGATTGGGGTTTCACTTCATTAGTGACAATAATCTAGTGCCAAGGTTTATACCACCGGGTTCCTAGCCCTGCCACAGTACTTCTTCCACACCACACACTCACACGCATACTCACACCTCTGGCCAATTTAGAGTGTCCACTCCATCTACTGCATGTCTTTAGAATGTGGGATGAAACCAAAGCACCCAGAGAAAACCCACGAGATCACAGGAAGGACATGCAGACTCTGCACAGAAGGTACCCCAGCACAAGATAAAACCAGGGAACCTCTTGCTGTGAGGTGACAACACTATCTGCTGTGCTACTGTGCCCATCTGTTTTGTATAATGTATGTGCACTCATATTTTGTTTTTCAATAAAAATTACTTATAAAATTATTTTCAGTTTTACATACTACTTTGTTAATATTCCAAGTGAAGGATTACTTCTGTTCAAAACCTGAAAGCTTCTGCTTTTCGTTTCAGTCAATATGGACCTATTTTTCAATGTTTAACTCATCTTGCTCCTCACTCTTTTATAAAAGAAATGTTACATTTAGTAATGAATTTCAGTTTCAGAAAACATTACATAATAAAACAATACAGCATGTGAACTGCAGTCAATAAGCTGTCATTAAAGCCAAGAATATTAAACAGTTTCTGGTGCCTTTAAATTTACATCATGGTTCATTCCGAGAACAGATTACAAAACATGCACTACTGTTAATTTATTTACTGATAGTTCCAGGAGATTGTAGATGTTCAATTTAAGGGAACTACACTTCTAAGCATGCATCACGCTGATGTAACCTTGACTGGCTTAAGGAGTTCTGCAAGGAAAAACTTTGTTTTTTGTTTGCCACCCATCAAACCTACCCCTTGGACTTGAGCCCCATTTGTTCCTTTGAACTGGATATCACCAAAACAAAAGTAAGAGCCATCCCAAGGGAACATTATCTAGAAAGCTACTGAGGTAGTCTGTGACCTCACTGGCATTCTGGCGATGAGGGCAGTTCTATTATATTTTTTATAATTTCCCTGGGTTTAGAGTACAGGGTTTATATCATTTTAAAGGCCATCATATATTTTCCATGCACTGGTGATTAAAGCCTGCCATGTTCCCAGCTTCTTGAGGTGTGGGCCTGTCTCATGGTCAGTCTGCTTCACTGCCTCTTCTCTGAGGGAATCATGGTCTCTCATGACCCAGTCCACCTCCCACACCAGGAGAAGTACACCCATTCTCCCTTTGGCAGATCCAACAGACACTAGAGATGTTAATTGAATGTGGGTTGCCTTGGTCATGGTCAGGAATTTATCCCTCTATGCCAATGGAGGTTGTTGTCAGGAAATGCTTGAACTCTTTCAATATGTCTTCATTCAAGATTCATATCTTTGTTTTTAATTAGTCTAGCAAATGTCTTTGCTGTCAGCTGTAACCATGAAAACTGTGATCATTACATCTGTCATTGCCAAATTCACTTAGACTTCAGCAATGCATCTCATCATTGATAAGGAATGGTCTTCAAAAAATGTCATTGTGTCAAAGAAACGGGAATTATAAAATGAGGTCAAGGAGACTCATCTAGCTACCGCCACTTCTCTGGGTCTCACTACTGATTAGCTTACTCAAAAAAATGCAGAAGAGAAACTTAGTTGAAAATCATCTCAAAGTTAAAAATTAAGCAAAAAAGTAATGTGACTTTTTGGTGACAGCAAGGTAAAGATACTGACTTTGTTGGTTGCTGAACCCAGCACAGCTACACCAAAAACTTAATTTACTAGTAGCAGATACTCCTGTCTAGTCTCTAGTCTCTTTCCTCTCCCCACTTCTTTTAGTTATCCCTTCCTCTCATCCATCAATCCATTACCCATTTTCCAAAATTTCAGACATGGGGTTGGGGTTTCACAATAACAGTAACTGTGACAATTATATAAAGCCAATGTACACACCGCCAGATGGTTATTTATTTATTTATGTATTTAATTTATTTATTTAACATTTGTTTACCGGGAAAGTCCGACTGGACACAGGTCCTTTTTCAGCAGAGGCCTGAGGAGAAGAGCTCCAGTTAAGCAAAATTACAAGTTTGAGTTAAGTTACAGGCAATATAAGACTGCAAGAAAAACATACATTTTATATACACTGCAAAAGAAAACTTTACAAAAAGATAAATATAAAATGTCTTAGATAAATGTGTACAATAGACATCACAGTATGAGTATGTACATATGTATACAAGTCATTTGCCAAGCTTGGGAAGAAAAAGAGATTCCTGAGAGAAGGAGAGGACAGATGCCTCAGTTAGGATTTATTGGGAGGGCAATGAGATAAAAAGTTAGAGATGTAGAGTTGAGCAGTTAGAGGTCTATCCAGGGCAGTTACAAGAACAGAGCTAGGTGTCTTTCAGGTGTAGTTTTAGGAGTTTTTTAAACTGTGTTAAAGAGCAGCAGGTAGTTATTTGGGTGGGTAGTTTGTTCCATATGTTAGGGATGTAGTTTGAAAAGAGTGATTCTCCAGCTGTGTTATTTGCTTTGGTGGTGTCAAGTAGGAATTTATTATTTGAGCGGAAGGGTCTGAAAATGATGTATGGTTGTAATAGGTTCATAGGTAGGTACTAGGCTATCGGCCCAAGGGCCTAAGTAAGCCTAACCAACAAGGTTCCCTGGCTTACGCCACACAAGAAGGTTAATTTCCTGTGACCCTGTCGAACAGAGTCACAGAAATGATCTCTGAGGTGTATTTCCAATTTCCCATCCACTCATCAAGATTTTGCTTGAAGAGTGCTAATGAGGAACTTTGCTTAGATGGGTAGCTTGATCCAGAGTATAGGAAGTCTCTGGGACAGGAATCTATCCCTCCAGCATGTCCTGTTTATTGTGGTGACAAGATTTAGGTCCCTAGAGCATGTAGCTTGGAGGGATTGGGATTTCTTTAGGTGTAGCATGTCCAACTACTCTGGGTTTGACATAGCTTTATATGTTAGGCAGAGATCTCCCCAGAGTAGGCGATATGCTACAGAGTAAAGCTGGAGTTTCTTGAGACAGTCAGTGTAGGGCATCTGTTTGAGGCCAGTAATCCTCTTTGCGAGGTATTTCTGTGGCCTTTCCAGCTGCTGCAGATGTCTTGAGAGGTACATTCCAAAAGGGGCATTGTATTCTATAATGGGTCTAATGAGTGCTGAGTAGAGGGGAACAATGACCTCTTAATCCTTTTGTGATGAGGTGTGTCACATAGAAGGATTTCCTGACTACTGTGGAGATGTGATTATCAAAGGAGAGACTACTGTCCACCTGGGTCCCAAGGTCTCTTATCACACATTTGGCGTTAAGTTGACTGCCATTTATGTGGTGGTTCATGGGTACAGAGTTTTTACCAAAGGGGATGACAATGCACTTTTTGGCATTGAGCTTGAGGCCATGCCTCTGACACCAGGCATCTGTGTCAGTGAGGCCCTTCTATAGGATGTCCACATCATTTGGGGACTCGACTGTGTCTCCTAGTTTGCAGTCATCAGCAAACTTTGTTAGCCAGAAGCCTTCTGTGTTAGCCTGTACTTCACAGAAGTAGATACCAAACAGGAGAGGTCCCAGGACTGAACCCTGTAGTACTCCACTTGTCACTGGTTTGAAGTCAGATTTGGAGTCTGCAACTTTTACAGTGTGGGTTCGGTCAGTGAGCCAGTTGGCAATCCATCTTGTGACATAGGGATTTATACCTAGTTTAGTGAGTTTAGCTATAATTCCAGAATGGGGGATGAGGTTGAAAGCCTTGGTGAGGTCAAGATACGCTGTGTGAACCACCTTACCCTTGTCTACGGCTTTGGCAACTGCCTCAAAGAAGTCAATCAGGTTCAGAAGGCATGATATGCCTTTCACAAACCTGAACTGGGTGGGGTCCAGAGTTTGGAGGTTACCAATGTCTTTATGAGTTCCATGATGATACGTTCCATGGCCTTGCAGGCCGGGCTCATCAGGCTAATAGGGCGATAGTTAACAGGATCAGTGGTGGCTCCTCCTTTGTGGAGTGGGATAACTGTTGCTGTGTGCCATTAAGTCAACACCAAGCCTGACGTGAGACTGTGATTGAAAATGGTGCTTAGGTGGGGAGCCAGTTTGTACTGATGTTCATGAAAAACGCAGCCTGGGATGTTGTCCAGTCACATGGATGCTATGTTTTTGGTTTTAGAGAGTGCAGCTTTTACCTACATAGATGTGATTACAGGGACTCTGCAGTCTACCTGTATAGATATGGGCCCTTTAGGGAGTGAGAGGGGGGTAAAGTTAGCACTGAACCTATCTGCTAGGATGTTGGCAATATCAGTTGGTTTTGTAATTTTCATGCCGTTGTGCTGTAACTCAGAGCAGATCTGGGTGTTGCCATTGAGATTCTTTACATAGCTATAGAATGCTTTCTGGTTGCCCTTAGAATCAGTGGTGATTTTGTTTTCATAGCTAGCTTTGGAGGATCTTATGAGGGATCTCAGTTTCTTACTAAGGCTGACCAGGGAGCTCCTCCACTCATGGGATTTTACTCTCTTTTGCAACAGTTTCTTCCTTCTGTTGTAGAGCTTGTTTATGGCAGGGAACCACCAGATTGGCTTCTTTTTTTTGGAGGATAGCGTCTTGGTTCTGTTTGGGATAGCACAATCCATGCACTTGTGTAAGTGCTTATAGAGTGCATTTGTGTAGGATTCAGCAGTCGTAACTGTATTGTCCATCTGCATGGGTGTCATGAAGTTCGCCACTTCTGTGTTAACAAGCATGAAGCTGGCTTTGGAGAAATGTTTTACCATGGTTTCCTTAATGGTGGGTGGGGGCAGGATGCGGATATCGAGGGTGATTAGCTTATGGTCTGATCTGACCAACGAGGAGTTGACTTCAGGTGTGAAATACCGGTCACTCATGTTGGTAATGACTAGGTCTAAGATATTGTTGCCCCTGGTGGGGGTATGGAAAAGTTGATCCAGGGCATTGGAATTTATGAATTCCAGAAAGCGGTGAGCGAAGGAGTTGGTACATGAGTAGTTTTCCCAGTTAATGGTGGGGTAGTTGAAATCGCCCATTATTAGCGTGTTTGGTTGAATGCTAATATTTTCCAGTATATCAAGAAAAGAGGAGTGGGAATCCTGGGGCATGGTTGGGGATCTGTAGCAAGCTACAGTTTGGATTGGAGTTTTGCCCAGAGTTAGTTGCACTTGGATAACTTCAGATGCATTATGCTGCGCAACTAGTCTGGAGGTGTGGATATCCTTAATGAATATGGACACACCTCCACCTTTGGTGTTCTGGTCCAGGTTAAAAGGCTGAAAAGTGTGGTATGAGTTATAGCCTGGTAATGCAGCAGTGCTCTCTAGAGCCTTGAACCAGATCTCAGTCACTGCACAGATATAGATGTTCTCCATTTTAAGGAGTGCTTCGAGTGAGTGCATTTTGAGATTTATACTTCTACCACTGAGTAGCATTACCCTCAGTTTTTGCTTGCCTGTTCCTGTTATGGTGGTGAATTTGTCATTTGAACCTTGCCTAAAAAAGGTACTATAGGGGTGGCAAGACTCTTAGCCAGTATCCGGAATCCCAGAGGTGACAGGTGCAGGCCATCTCTGGCAAAGCATCGTGGTCTGTCAATCATGTCATCCCAGGCAGACAGACACTGGATCCCCTTAGAATGACACCAGAAAGCTTAGCCAATTGTTGAAGTCAATCATTTTGTCCTTGTACTGCGTTATCATTCTGGGTGATGGCAGGATGCTACTCAGGGCTAGGGTCATACCTGCCTAGGCTACAAGATCAGAGAGCTCTTCCATGTCTCTTTTCACGTAGTCCAGGGAGGTAGATCTCAGGTCATTCACACCAACATGGACAATGACAGAGTCATATTTGTACTTGTTGTGGAGTGACCTGAGTGCGTGGATTATGTGGCAGATCCTTGGCACCCGACAGGCAGCTGACAGTACCCTTCTCCTTGTTTAGCCTGGTGAGTGGGACTAGTGTGTTGGGTATGTTGTTTTGCCTTATGGGCTGTGGTTTATTGGCACACTGAGTCTGTGGGCTATGTGTCATTTTGGTTGTTTTGGGGGGCTGGAGGTTACTTGTGTTTCTGCTTTGGAGGTCTCTGTTGCTTGAGAAGATTATTATTGAGAGCCTCTCCGAATGTTTTTGTGTTTCTATGTGTGGATTTTGGTGGTGTAGGTTTAGTGGGACTATGTGATGAGTGTAGTGTGATGTAAGTGTTTACCTTCTCCTCTTGACTGTCAAGTTCAGTTTTGGTTGGAGAGAGCTTTACCTCCAGTTTGGCTAGATAAGTGCAGCTCTCACAGGTTGTGGTGTTGGGTGGTAGGAGGAGCAGGTTGTCTGTGTACATGAGGCAATAGCTACATTGCCCCAAGATGCCCATATTCATCAGATAGACAGGGGAGAACACTGGGAGCTGACCCTTGGACATGCCTGAATAAAAAAACTACTTTCCTCTAGACAAGTAAGGAAAGTGAGTATAACAGCTGTTTTTTCTCTAAGCAAGTTAGGAAAGTAAGTACAAAAACTGTTTTCCGCTAGAGAAAGAGGAAGGTTGAGTGCTGTAGTAATTTGTAGCTTGTTTAGTGCTAACAACAAGTTCTGAACAAGTGCTAAGCACAAATAAGAAAATTCAAGTGCTAAAACTAAGAATCTATACCTGGATCTTGTGGTAGATAGGTTACCTAGTGCTTACCACTCCCACTGATAAGCTAGAAGGCTTCCCTCCAACACAGAAAGGCTTGGGGGGGGGCTCAGAAGCTTGCAAACAGTCCTGGATACAGCAAATCTGTATCTGGACTAGACTAGTTACAGGAAAGGTGGGAAACAAGCACAAACGTGGGCTTTTAAACCAGAAAGTTGAAAGAGATGGAAAAACTGCCAAGTGGACAATAAACTACAATTTCTGGGCCAGAAACCACTCCTGTGGTAGATAGGCTACCTAGTGCTTACCACTCCCAGTGATAAGCTAGAATGCTTCCCTCCAACACAAAAAGACTTGGGGGCTCAGAAGCTTACAAACAGTCCTGGATACAGCAAATCTGTATCTGGGCTAGACTAGTTACAGGAAAGGTAGGAAACAAGCGCAAACATGGGCTTTTAAACCAGAAAGTTGAAAGTGATGGAAAAACTTCCCAAACAGCCAATAAACTACAATTTATGGGCCAGAAACCACTTTTGTGGTAGATAGGCTACATAGTGCTTACCACTCCCAATGATAAGCTAGAAGGCTTCCCTCCAACACAGAAAGTCTTGGGGGGGGACTCAGAAGCTTACAACAGTCCTGGATACAGCAAACCTGTATCTGGACTAGACTAGTTACAGGAAAGGTGGGAAACAAGTGCAAACATGGGCTTTTAAACCAGAAAGTTGAAAGAGATGGAAAAACTGCCCAAATGGCCAATAAACTACAATTTCTGGGCCAGAAACCACTCTTGAGGTAGATAGGCTACCAAGTGCTTACCACTCCCACTGATAAGCTAGAATGCTTCCCTCCAACACAGAAAAGCTTGGGGAGCTCAGAAGCTTATAAACAGTCCTGGATACAGCAAATCTGTATCTGGACTAGACTAGTTACAGCAAAGATGGGAAACAAGTGCAAATACAGGCTTTTAAACCAGTAAGTTGAAAGAGATGGAAAAACTGCCAAACGGACAATAAACTACAATTTCTGGGTCAGAAACCACTCTTGTGGTAGATAGGCTACCTAGTGCTTACCACTCCCACTGATAAGCTAGAAGGCTTCCCTCCAACACAGAAAGGTTTGGGGGGCTCAGAAGCTTACAAACATTCCTGGATACAGCAAATCTGTATCTGGGCTAGACTAGTTACAGTAAAGGTAGGAAACAAGTGCAAATGCAGGCTTTTAAACCAGAAAGTTGAAAGAGATGGAAAAACTGCCCAAATGCCAATAAACTACAATTTATGGGCCAGAAACCACCCTTGTGGTAGGTAGGCTACCTAGAGCTTACCACTCCCACTGATAAGCTAGAAGGCTTCCCTCCAACACAGAAAGGCTTTGGGGGCTCAGATGCTTACAAACAGTCCTGGTTGCAGCAAATCTGTATCTGGATTAGACTAGTTACAGGAAAGGCAGGAAACAAGCTTAGAATTTTTTTTTTTGGAAAGGGAGAAAGGAGAAATAGAAGATAATTTGAAAATTAAGGACCTAAGTGGCTTGCCCTTCACAAATGTTCTCTCTGTATTAGGTAGAATGAGCTTGTGACACTAGACTGGAATAGGGCTGGGATAGAGCTGAACAGATCGGACTGGTAGGAGTGTCTGAAGTCAAAATATGATCCATGTTCAAACACAAATTTACAGGAGGGGCGGGCAATTCCAAAACCACCAAGATTAATACCAGAACAAGAACAGGGAGGGAAGGCGGGAAACTAAATGCAGAGAAAGAGAGAGACTACAGTATCCTATGAAACAATTAAATAGAAAAATAAATAACTAGAGAGACACAGATCACAATATTCAATGAAACAATTAAATAGACAGAAAAATAAAATGCAGTACAATCTTTAACACTGCAATTTTGTACTTAACTCAGCTAGTAATGCAGTTGATTGTAGGTATGTAGCAGAAGCCAAACAACTCACATATTGAGCAATAATAAATTCAAAGATATGTGACTAACAGTTATAGATACAGAGAAACCCTCTAGGCTAAGAGTTTAAGACATAGTTTTTGGAGGACAGTGGTTTTGTCTGGTTGTTGCAATATTTTGTGGGCAAAGGTTAACTGATTAAAGCATAGTAACTGAGGAAGTTCTAGCCATTCTAGTTGTTTAAGAGCTGTGCAGTGATGTGTTCTGTATGGGGCATCAGTGGCAAACTTGGCAATCAATAACAAGCTTTGAGTTTGGTTAGTTCAGATTTGCAGAGGTTGGTTAGGATTGGGGAGGCATATAGGAGGGAAGATAGGAGATGCGTGCGAGCAATAGTAGCTTTTCATTGTCTAGTTAGGAATTGTTTGTTTCTGTAAAGTAAACCTAGCTTCTTGTGGATCTTCTTAATGGTTTGTGCTATGTGTATATTGAGGAGAACCACAAATGAAAACAGCATCCACAGGAATAAAGCAAGACATAACAATTCCAAAACTTCAATGGTTAAGGATAAAAAGTATAACGCGGACTAATATCACAGCCCAATTTTATTAAAAAGTAAGCGCTTTCACCATTCGGCTTCATCAGACAATGGTAAAATAATTAACAGTCTTTTAAATAATGTGCTTATGCATCTCATTGGTTGTGAATGTAGTAACGTCACTGAACAACATACATACAAATAATCTAAAACTATTTATATATTAAAACTAATTCATACAAAAACTATTGTCAGAAATACATTGTGTAACCTTACATGATAGCTAAAAAAGGTACACATATATCTACTACGATCAAATACTACAAATGAATCTTAAGAACGCTACAAAATAAGCTAAACATGAAGACAACTAAGCATAGGACCACAAGTGAATAAACACCTAACACAAACGTTAAAAGACCATCAAAAATACATAAATCAATACAAAAGCATCCTATAAATCTGATAGAATATAGGAACGCTGAAGAATCAAAAACATAAATTATAAAGAAAATAATATATTATATATTTTGCATCTTTATTTAAAACATGGCAGAGTAGCGTAAGAAAACACTAATAATGATAGTCAATGGGGGCCATTAGGTGATAACTCTAACCCTTCTTTTTCGTAATATAGGTTTGAGAGAAGCTTTGTCATTGAGTCCAGGTTCCCTGTCGGCTTGGCACCTAATAATCCATCTCAATTCATTTTCCTCGGTTAAGGTCTCAATATCACCAGAAAGGCTCATCCAGACTCTGTTACACTTTGCTGTGAAGGAAAGGTTAGTTTGCTTTTATTTTTTGTATTATTGTATTGCCTTTCTATATTTTGAATACTGTAGTTTGTTTTCTTTACCTTGTGTTTTGCTTGCATTCTGTTTTAACAGCATATTAAAACTTCAAAAGAGACCACAGCTCTCTCTGTTCTGAGTCAGGCAGAATTTTTTCCCGCCCTCCCACCCATTTAAGTTGTCTTGTTAAATACCACTGTCTTTCTAGTTGCCCGCCTCTTATGTTAATCTGACCATATATCTCATTTCTCTCTACTTTCACTGGCTTATGTGAGTAATCACAAAATCATCATTTTTGAAATCCCACCCCTTCGATTATTTAAATTTATTGGCCATCCTACAGTATTTCATAGTATCAAAATACAAAAGTGACCACCCCTTTCAATCCATCTTGCTGTTTTAAAAATAGTAACTCTCCACTAAACCTTAACTTTTTAAACAGGTAAAACTTAAGTTACCTACTTTCACATCTAACTTCTCTAGTGCACACTGCAGAGTGCATTCTTTTCAATCTTACCTTTAAGCATCCCTGTGACTAGCACTTTCTCTAATACCTGCTGGAAAGCACTAGGAAGCCTTAAACTCATACAAACACTGAACTCTCCTTGTTAACAAGGAGAAATTAATAGTAGGCACTAAACAGCCTATAATTGCAAAGTACCTTGCTAAGGAAACAGCTCCTATACTTTACAAAGAAAAAAAAAAGCCCCAAACCAGGCATGTCCAAGGGTCAGCTTCCGTGATTTCTCCTGTCCACCTGGTGAATCTGGGCATACGGGCAATGCAGCAATTGCCTCAGTACACAGACAACCCTCTCCTCCTACCACCCAACACTACAACCTGTGAGAGATGCACTTACATAGCCAAAATGGAAGCAAAGCTCTCTCCACCCAAGATTGTGCTAAACAGTCAAGAGGAGAAGGTTAACACCCACACTACACCTCAAGCAACACATAGCCCTTCTAAACCCACACCACCAACACCCACATATAGCAACACTAAATCCACATATGCAGAGGCCTTTAATTGTAACCTGCCCAAGCAACAAAGACCTCTGAAGCTGAAACGCAAACAAACACCAGTCACAACCAATGTGTCACATAGTTCACAACACCAGTGTGCCACCCAGCAACAGCCCCGAAGGCAAGACAATGTACCTAACACTTTAGTCATAGGTGACTCTATAGTCCGGCACACTGATGTCCCTCTCACCAGGTTGAATAAGGAGAAAATTACAGTCAGCTGCCTGTCGGGTGCCAGGATCCGCCACATAATGCATGCACTCAAGCCACTCCACAACAAGTGCAAATATGTCTCTGTCATTGTCCATGTTGGAGTGAATGACTTGAGACGTACCTCCCTGGACTACATGAAAAGAGACATGGAAGAGCTCTCGGATCATGTGGCCCAGGCAGGTATGACCCTAGCCCTGAGTAGCATCCTGCCTTCACCCAGAATGATACCACAATATAAGGATAAAATGATTGACTTCAACAATTGGCTAAGCTTATGGTGTCATTCAAAGGGGATCCAGTATCTGTCTGCCTGGGATGACATGATTGACAGACCACGATGCTTTGCCAGAGATGGTCTGCACCTGTCGTCCCTGGGATTCAGGTTACTGGCTAAGGCTCTTGCCACCCTATAGTGCCTTTTTTAGGCAAACTTCAAAGGACAAAACCACCACCGTAACAGGTACAAGCATGCAAAATCTGAAGGTAATGCTACTCAATGCTAGAAGTCTAAACCTCAAAATGCACTCTCTCGAGGCACTCCTAAAAATGGAGAACATCGATATCTGTGCAGTAACTGAGACCTGGTTCAAGGCTCCAGAGAGCACCCCTGCAATACCAGGCTACAACTCTTACCACACTTTTCGCCACCAAACCAGGACCAAACACTAAAGGTGGAGGAGTGTCAATATTCACCAAGGATATTCACACCACCAGGCTAGTTGGCCAACACAATGTGTCTGAAATTCTCCAAGTGCAACTAACACTAGGTAAGACTGCAATCCAAATTGTAGCTTGCTACAGATCCCCCACCATACCCCAAGATTCTCACTACACCTTTCTAAACATACTGGAAAATATTAAGATAAAACCAAACACCCTAATACTGGGTGATTTTAACTACCCTGCCATTAACTGGGAAAACTACTCATGTCCCAACACCTTTGCACAACGGTTCTTGGAATTCATAAATTCCAACGCCCTGGATCAACTAATCCATAGTCCCACCAGGGGCTCCAATATCCTAGACCTGGTCATTACCAACATGGGAAATCAATGCTCCATTCCTATGGTCACCCCCTCGTTAGTCAGGTCTGACCATAAGCTAATCACCCTTAACATCCACATCCCACCCCCACCCCCAGTAAAGAAATCACCATAAAAAACTTCTCCAAAGCCAACTTCATGCTACTCAAGTCAGAAGTGACAAACTTCATGACACCCATGCAGATGGGAACTGAAAGTTCAACTGCTGAATCCTACACTAAGGCACTGTACGAGCACATCCACTCATGCATGAATCGTGCCATCCCAAATAGAACCAAAATGCTCTCATCCAAAAAGGAAGCCAATCTGGTGGTCCCCTGCCATAAACAAACTTTACAACAAAAGGAAGAAACTTTTGCAGAAAAGAGGAAAATCCCAGGATGCAAAACTCCTTACTAGCCTCAGTAAGAAACTGAGATGCCTCATAAAATCCTCCAAAGCTAGTTACGAAATAAAATTGCCAAAGATTCCAAAGACAACCACAAAGCATTCTATAACTATGTCAAGAATCTAAATGGCAATGCTCAGATCTGCTCTGAGCTAAAACAGAATGGCATTAAATATACTGATCCAAAGGATATTGCCAATATCCTGGCAGATCGATTCAGTGCCAACTTCACCCCCTCTCACCCCTAAATGGCCCATCTCAATACCGAAGATTGCCAAATTCCAGTAATAACGCCACACAGGTACAAAATGCACTCTCTAAAGCCAAGAATACAGCATCCATGGGACCAGATGACATCCGGGCTGTGTACTACATGAACTACAATATGAACTGGCACCTCACCTAAGTGTCATGTTTAATCATAGCCTCACCTCAGGTTTCATGCCCACCGAGTGGCAGAGCTACAGTTATCCCAATTCACAAGGGGGGATCCACCTTGGATCCCTGAAACTACCGTCCCATCAGTCTGACAAGCCTTATCTGCAAGGCCATGGAGCGTATTATCATGGAACTTATAAACAAAGACATTGGCAACCTTCAAACACTGGACCCCACCCAGTTTGGGTTTGTGAAGGGCCGATCTTGTCTCCTGAACCTGATTGACTTCTTTGAATCAGTCTCCAGAGACATGGACAAGGGTAAGGTGGTCCACACAGCCTATCTAGACCTTGCCAAGGCCTTTGACACCATCCCCCACTCTGGAATCATAGATAAACTTACTAAGTTGGGCATTAATCCCTATGTCACCCAATGGGTTGCTAAATGGCTTACTGATAGAACCCACACTGTAAAAGTAGCCGACTCCAAATCCAGCTCCAGACAAGTGACAAGTGGAGTACCTCAGGGTTCAGTCCTGGGACGCTCTTGTTTGGCATCTACTTCTCTGAAGTACAGGTCAAGACTAGGGGACACTGAGTAATAAAGTTTGCAGATGACTGGAAACTGGGAGCCATTATTGAATCCCCAAATGATGTGGATACTCTACAAAAGGGCCTTACAGAAACAGATGCTTGGTGCCAGAGCCATGGGCTCAAGCTCAATGCCAAGAAATGTATTGTTATCCCTTTGGGAAAAAACATGTATCCATGAATTACCATATAGGTGGCAGTACACTAAACACAGAAAGTGTGATAAGAGACTTAGGGACACAGGTGGACAGTGGTCTCACCTTTGATAACCACATCGCCACAACAGTCAGGAAATCCTTCTATGTGGCACACCTCATCATGAAGGGCTTTTCATCCAGAAAAAGGAGGTCATTGTCCCACTGTACTCATCCCTCATTAGACCCATTATAGAATACAATGCCCCATTTGGTATGTACCTCTCAAGACATCTGCAACAACTGGAAAGGCCTCAGAAATACCTCACTAAAAGAATCACAGGCCTAAAGCAGATGCCCCACGCTGACCGCCTTAAAAACTCCAGCTATACTCTGTCGATATCGCCTACTCAGAGGCTTAACTCTGCTTAACATACAAGGCCATGTCAAACCTAGAGCTGTTGGACATGCTACACTTAAAGAAATCCCAATCCCTCAGAGCTACACGCCCAGGGATCTAAACCTTGTTATCACAATAAACAAAACATGCTGGAGGGATAGGTTCCTGACCCAGAGACTCCCCAGACTCTGGAATAGATTGCCCATACATGTAAAGCAGAGTGCCTCTTTGGACCTCTTCAAGAGGAACCTTGACGATTGGATGGGAGAAAGGAAATTCACCCCAGGGATCACGTCAGTCGCCCTGCTAGACAGGGGTCCAGGAAAGTAAATAATGTGGGAAGAAATAGCCAGGGAATTGTTATGGCTAGGCTTGTATAGGCCCTAGGGCTGATAGCCTAGTACCAACCTATGAACCTCCCCGTGAATTGCAACTGATAACTTGTATGACTAAAAACATAAAAGTGTGACTGGAACCCTTGTCCTTATTATGCTTAGCTAAAGCATTCATGTGAGAACCCACACGAATATGATACACATGTTCTCTTATGTGTTCCCTGAGCTTTCTATTGGTTTTTCCTATGTAGAAAGACTCACAGGAAACGCACTTGGCCAAATATACTACATTTTCACTTTGACAATTCGTATTAGTATGAAAAGAGTACATATCGCCAGTGACTGGGTGGGTGAAAGAGACACTTTCATCTATATAAACACACTGTTTACATTTCTTACAGGGCATAGTGTTAACTGAGTTAGAAGAAATTTCAGTAAGGGACTTGTTCAATCTACGTTGACAAAGAATTTGCTTCAAATTCTTCCTATTTTTAAAAACATACCTTGGTTTCAATCCTACTATTTTACTAATATGTTCATCTAATAATAGTACATCCCAATGCTTAGCAAATACATCTTTAACCTTAGCTATATCAGAAGTAAAAAACAATGGCACTTTAAACAGTGCAGCATTGTCAGGGCTGCTCTTCTTATTCTCCATTGAAATACCTTCAGAAAAATAGGGTTTCGCTTTTGTGGTTCTAAGGGCATGTGTGATGTTAATAGCTGCATCGACCTCATATGGTCTATAGCGTCTATCAAGTAACCTTTCTTTAAGGTTCGCAATTTCTAAGGTATAACCCTCATGGGTAGGATTAATTCTAGAGGCCCTTATGGCCTGACCCCTTACCACATTTCCAAAGACAAAGGGGGGATGCATACTCTCCCTATAAAGGAGGGTGTTCCTGTAACATGCTTTTTGATGTATAGATGTATTCAAAAGTCCACTATCAAGTCTAGTTATATCCACATCAAGAAAAGAAATACTATTCCTAGAATAATTCATAGTAAAACTAAGAAAACTGGTCAGATCATTGACGACTGAGACAAAGTCAAAAAGTTCTGATTCCGTCCCAAAACCAAAAGAAAAAAAGATCGTCAACAAAATGTCTGTAAAATGGGACATTGCGTCGAAAGTCAGTTAAAGGAAAGAGTTGTTCCTCCTCCCATCTGGCCATCACTAAGTTGGCGTAGCTATTGGCACACGAGGTGCCCATAGCTACGCCATCATTCTGCCAATAGATCTCATCATTAAACATGAACACATTATTCTGCAGAACTGTCTCTAAAAACAGAGTAAGCTGGTCTATGTCTTTGGGTGTAAGGTCAGAGTGTTCGGTCAAGTATTTATGTACCATAAGGACACCTGAGTCATTAGGTATCACTCTGAATAGACTCTTAACATCCATGGTAATAAGGAAATAAGGTTTATCATCGGGTAACTCCCTGGTAAAAGTGTACAACTCAAGGAGGAACTGCTTACTATCCTTTAGAATGATAGAATTGTTGTCAACTATCGACCTAAGAAAATGTTCAACGTAGAGTGACATGGGCTCAGTGACCCAGCCTCTACCTGCTACGATAGGGCGCATTGGTGGTTTCTCCATGGACTTATGAACCTTAGGAAGGCCCTGTATAGCTGGTATAAGGGGCTTATTAACTCTTAAGAATCTAAATAAGTCATGGTCTATGTCTTGACTTTTAACTAGATCATCTAACATATCATATATCCTGAAAATTTTATTCATGACATCATCTAACTCAATTCTAGAATAAAAAGAACCTTCATTAAGCATCTGCATCATGCTATCAAGATAGTCATCTACATTCATAATGACAATCAGACCTCCCTTATCAGCAGGGCGAATAACTATCGAAGAATCCTTAGTGAGGTCAGACAAAGCTTTTCTCTGTTGAAAAGTTAAATTATGTTTCCCCTGTTTGCCACTATTTATCTTATTCGACTTATTTAATTTGTATAAGTCTTGTTCCACAAGTCGGGGAAAAAGTTTCCAATAGTGGATGTAAGGGAGGTACATATAGGCTCGGGGTTCAAAAAAACCTACGGCTCTCCATAACATTAGTATCACCATAATCCAATTTCAACTGTAAATTTCTTGTAAACATTCTAGTGTCTAAAATCGTGTCTGTGACATTACTCACACCACTAAGAATAAATGTTAGACCCTTATTTAAAACTTGGGTCTCAAATTTATTTAAATTCCTATAAGACAGATTTAAAACTAAGGATTTGGAGCACATTCCCACATCTTTTTCAGAGTGGGTCCTGTATGGTCCCCCCAGAACCTTTGCGTTTCACCCTCCCTCTGCTGTATGTTCTCTGCCTCTGCATCTGTTGGGGGCTGTCTATGGGGAAAGGGGCCGGTAAACTCGGTCTATCCAAATTCATGTTAGTTTGTGTGCGTATGGCTAAGGTGGTTTTCCGCCTTACTACCTGTTCTATTGGAAGTTGAGAATGAGTGATGTTAGTTTTAGTAGGGTCGAAAGAAGTGTGAGGAGTGTCCTCCTTACTTAAAATGTTGACATCAGTAAGAATATCACCATCAGAAAAAAACAGTTGTCCCTAAGTCTTTAACATTATCCATATTAACAGTTAATTCTGAGTCATTGTCAACCCTAAGAGTTTCAACAGGCCTTAAGTTGGCGACTGCATTCGAGAGGGTCGAGATGTCGAAGGGGCATGGCTGTTGTTACTGGTCCCATTGCCACCCCTAGGCCAAGTAAAGACTTGGCCTAATTTGAAATCTCTACTGTCTCTGTTGATTTTCTTCTTTTTTTGTTCCAGAAGTCTCCTTTCATAAAGATTAACATAGTCTAAAAGTTTGTCCATGGCTTGCTCGACATTAGGGCTAGTATACTTGGATAAAATACTTTCCTGGTGTTTAATTAACTGATCCCTCAGTCGCTCTTCCTCTGGACCAAAAAAGCTATTTAACAGTCTCATATAGTTATAACTTAGCTCTAGATTGAGCTGTTGCCATTGATATAACAAATTAGGATAAAGGTTACCTGTAGTTGGCATCTTTTTAATGCGCAACCCCCTAGGCACTATCTTTCTGTCCAAGTAGACTTTGAAGTGCTGGCATTGCAATTGCGTTCACTTAAGCTTCAAGAAGTCCAATTCGAGTTTACTTAATTCTTCATTCAAGTCAACCAGGTTACTGACATCATTGTCATCATGTTCGTTAACCTCTACGGGTTCATAAGTTAAAAGTGAGTTCTCATGACCAGCTACGCACTCTTGGAAGCGTGTGGTACGACCCTTAAACACTTCATGACCTCTGAACCATGTGATAGTGGAGTTACTGAGATTTAGGGTGGAGAGAATGCTGATGAGTTTGTCATGATTGCTTATAATGAGCTAGGATCTGCCTTTACAAAACTGAGTCCAAAACTCCATAGAATTGGCCTTGCTAATATCGCTGCAGGCTTCTCCATTGTTCATCTGGCAGTTCATCAACTGCTGACCCTTCTGGCACCAGTGTCCCTCATAACAGGGTAACAGGCAAAAGTCCTTCTGATGCCATCGCACTAGTTATCAGTATCTCCCCTGTTGTGGTACCAAAAGTCATCTCTCCTGGCTAGTGTCAGTCCCTCTAAAGCTCAACTTTACCTCCACAAATCTGTAATTACCTCAAATGCAACAATTCTTCCCTCTGGCTTCCCAGATGATTCAAACAATTATGGCAATTTCTCTTTATAAACAGGCTCCCTCAAGGTCTACCCTGAGGAAAAAAATGTCCAGGGCCACTTCTGTGTCACCTTTCACACTACCATACTCCCTCTAGCACCCTGGTTGAGTCACCCCACCCTTTTCTCCATCCATACATCATTTCTACAGACAGTCAACTTTTCCTTAGGGGTTTTCCCAGAGTTTCCCAGCATGTAGCCAAGAGAGACCTCTAGAAGCGAACCAGACTTATCAGTGCTAGTTTCAGTGGACCTCAAGCAGTCCAGCGAGGTGGCTGCTGAGACAGATCACATGATGCTTCTGACAAGAAACTTTTTCTCTGAGGATTTGGAGGAGGATCATTTCTCCTTCTTATACATTATTACCTAAGGATCGAAACTTTGGCTCACTTCTGAGACTTGTAAAAGAAAGGTAACTTATCTAGAGAAAGGGTATATTTCTGCAAAAGGAGACAGCAACAGGCTTCTTGCACTGTTAACTAATCATCTTTGGGGATGCCACCCATACTGGATACCGTAAAGAATGCCACAAATTACATGTAGGAGCTCTGGGATGGTGACTGCTATTCTTAGAGGTTAGAAAGTAGTCTTTAGCTCATTCCAAGTATAGTCTGTGAGACAGAGTCATTTAATCTGCATCTGTTAAGTATAACCCCACCTTTTCATGATCTGCAGGCACATCCCTCCTCACAATGACTTTAAGCCTCTGGATCCCTTTGGAAAGCATGCATTTGCATCTTTCACACTGTCCTCGACAGGGACAAACTACACACCACATTTGCCATACTATTAGACATAAAAATTACATAAAGTATAGCTTGCTGTTGTGAGGACACCTGAAGTTCCAAGAAGGACTTATTCAAGGTGCAGACTCCTAGAGCTACATCAGTAAGTATGATCAGAGTTGTGCATAATGGAACTGACAGGACTGATAGGATAGCAGCAGCTTGCACAGTCACACACTAGCATTCCAGCTCTACCTGGAAGCGTGTGGTACGACCCTTAAACACTTCATGACCTTGTAGTGTATACTGTGCTTACGCATATATTATTTTCTTTATAATTTATGTTTTTGATTCTTCAGCGTTCCTATATTCTATCAGATTTATAGGATGCTTTTGTATTGATTTATGTATTTTTGATGGTCTTTTAATGTTTGTGTTAGGTGTTTATTCACTTGTGGTCCTATGCTTAGTTGTCTTCATGTTTAGCTTATTTTGTAGCGTTCTTAAGATTCATTTGTAGTATTTGATCGTATCATGTAAGGTTACACAATGTATTTCTGACACTAGTTTTTGTATGAATTAGTTTTAATATATAAATGGTTTTAGATTATTTGTATGTACGTTGTTCAGTGACGTTACTACATTCACAACCAATGAGATGCGTAAGCACATTATTTAAAAGACTGTTAATTATTTTACCATTGTCTGATGAAGCCGAATGGTGAAAGCGCTTACTTTTTAATAAAATTGGGCTGTGATATTAGTCCGCGTTATACTTTTTATCCTTAACCATTGAAGTTTTGGAATTGTTACGTCTTGCTTGATTCCTGTGGATGCTGTTTTCGTTTGTGGTTCTGCTATACTTGATTTTAACCACAGGATTCTTCACCCTTTGGTGCTGCCTTTGTTCGTTATTGATTTCTTTGACTTTTACTTCCTATACGCAACACCGAGGGAGCATGACCGATACAGGAGTTGATACTATTGAGCTTCCGTATACACTACGAGGTCATGAAGCATTTAAGGGTCGTACCACATGCTTCCAAGAGTGTGTAGCTGGTCGTGAGAACTCACTTTTAACTTACGAACCCGTAGAGGTTAACGAACATGATGACAATGATGTCAGTAACCCGGTTGACTTGAATGAAGAATTAAGTAAACTCGAATTGGACTTCTTGAAGCTTAAGCGAATGCAATTGCAACGCCAGCACTTCGAAGTCTGCTTGGACAGAAAGATAGTGCCTAGGGGGTTGCGCATTAAAAAGATGCCAACTACAGGTAACCTTTATCCTAATTTGTTATATCAATGGCAACAGCTCAATCTAGAGCTAAGTTATAACTATATGAGACTGTTAAATAGCTTTTTTGGTCCAGAGGAAGAGCGACTGAGGGATCAGTTAGTTAAACACCAAGAAAGTATTTTATCCAAGTATACTAGCCTTAATGTCGAGCAAGCCATGGACAAACTTTTAGACTATGTTAATCTTTATGAAAGGAGACTTCTGGAACAAAAAAAGAAGAAAATCAACAGAGACAGTAGAGATTTCAAATTAGGCCAAGTCTTTACTTGGCCTAGGGGTGGCAATGGGACCAGTAACAACAGCCATGCCCCTTCGACATCTCGACCCTCGAATGCAGTCGCCAACTTAAGGCCTGTTGAAACTCTTAGGGTCGACAATGACTCAGAATTAACTGTTAATATGGATAATGTTAAAGACTTAGGGACAACTGTTTTTTCTGATGGTGATATTCTTACTGATGTCAACATTTTAAGTAATGAGGACACTCCTCACACTTCTTTAGACCCTACTAAAACTAACATCACTCATTCTCAACTTCCAATAGAACAGGTAGTAAGGCGGAAAACCACCTTAGATATACCCACACAAACTAACATGAATTTGGATAGACCGAGTTTACCGTCCCCTTTCCCCATAGACAGCCCCCAACAGATGCAGAGGCAGAGAACATACAGCAGAGGGAGGGTGAAACGCAAAGATTCTGGGGGGACCATACAGGACCCACTCTGAAAAAGATGTGGGAATGTGCTCCAAATCCTTAGTTTTAAATCTGTCTTATAGGAATTTAAATAAATTTGAGACCCAAGTTTTAAATAAGGGTCTAACATTTATTCCTAGTGGTGTGAGTAATGTCACAGACACGATTTTAGACACTAGAATGTTTACAAGAAATTTACAGTTGAAATTGGATTATGGTGATACTAATGTTATGGAGAGCCGTAGGTTTTTTCGAACCCCGAGCCTATATGTACCTCCCTTACATCCACTATTGGAAACTTTTTCCCGACTTGTGGAACAAGACTTATACAAATTAAATAAGTCGAATAAGATAAATAGTGGCAAACAGGGGAAACATAATTTAACTTTTCAACAGAGAAAAGCTTTGTCTGACCTCACTAAGGATTCTTCGATAGTTATTCGCCCTGCTGATAAGGGAGGTCCGATTGTCATTATGAATGTAGATGACTATCTTGATAGCATGATGCAGATGCTTAATGAAGGTTCTTTTTATTCTAGAATTGAGTTAGATGATGTCATGAATAAAATTTTCAGGATATATGATATGTTAGATGATTTAGTTAAAAGTCAAGACATAGACCATGACTTATTTAGATTCTTAAGAGTTAATAAGCCCCTTATACCAGCTATACAGGGCCTTCCTAAGGTTCATAAGTCCATGGAGAAACCACCAATGCGCCCTATCGTAGCAGGTAGAGGCTGGGTCACTGATCCCATGTCACTCTACCTTGAACATTTTCTTAGGTCGATAGTTGACAACAATTCTATCATTCTAAAGGATAGTAAGCAGTTCCTCCTTGAGTTGTACACTTTTACCAGGGAGTTACCCGATGATAAACCTTATTTCCTTGTTACCATGGACGTTAAGAGTCTATTCACAGTGATACCTAATGACTCAGGTGTCCTGATGGTACATAAATACTTGACCGAACACTCTGACCTTACACCCAAAGACATAGACCAGCTTACTCTGTTTTTAGAGACAGTTCTGCAGAATAATGTGTTCATGTTTAATGATGAGATCTATTGGCAGAATGATGGCATAGCTATGGGCACCTTGTGTGCCAATAGCTACGCCAACTTAGTGATGGCCAGATGGGAGGAGGAACAACTCTTTCCTTTAACTGACTTTTGACGCAATGTCCCATTTTACAGACATTTTGTTGACGATCTTTTTTTCTTTTGGTTTGGGACGGAATCAGAACTTTTTGACTTTGTCTCAGTCGTCAATGATCTGACCAGTTTTCTTAGTTTTACTATGAATTATTCTAGGAATAGTATTTCTTTTCTTGATGTGGATATAACTAGACTTGATAGTGGACTTTTGAATACATCTATACATCGAAAAGCATGTTACAGGAACACCCTCCTTTATAGGGACAGTATGCATCCCCCCTTTGTCTTTGGAAATGTGGTAAGGGGTCAGGCCATAAGGGCCTCTAGACTTAATCCTACCCATGAGGGTTATACCTTAGAAATTGCGAACGTAAAGAAAGGTTACTTGATAGACGCTATAGACCATATGAGGTCGATACAGCTATTAACATCACACATGCCCTTAGAACCACAAAAGCGAAACCCTATTTTTCTGAAGGTATTTCAATGGAGAATAAGGAGAAGAGCCCTGACAATGCTGCACTGTTTAAAGTGCCACTGTTTTATACTTCTGATATAGCTAAGGTTAAAGATGTATTTGCTAAGCATTGGGATGTACTATTACTAGATGAACATATTAGTAAAATAGTAGGATTGAAACCAAGGTATGTTTTTAAAAATAGGAAGAATTTGAAGCAAATTCTTTGTCAACGTAGATTGAACAAGTCCCTTACTGAAATTTCTTCTAACTCAGTTAACACTATGCCCTGTAAGAAATGTAAACAGTGTGTTTATATAGACGAAAGTGTCTCTTTCACCCGCCCAGTCACTGGCGATATGTACTCTTTTCATACTAATACGAATTGTCAAAGTGAAAATGTAGTATATTTGGCCAAGTGCGTTTCCTGTGAGTCTTTCTACATAGGAAAAACCAATAGAAAGCTCAGGGAACGCATAAGAGAACATGTGTATCATATTCGTGTGGGTTCTCACACGAATGCTTTAGCTAAGCATAATAAGGACAAGGGTTCCAGTCACACTTTTATGTTTTTAGTCATACAAGTTATCAGTTGCAATTCACGGGGAGGTGATATTGAGACCTTAACCGAGGAAAATGAATTGAGATGGATTATTAGGTGCCAAGCCGAGAGGGAACCTGGACTCAATGACAAAGCTTCTCTCAAACCTATATTCCGAAAAAGAAGGGTTAGAGTTATCACCTAATGGCCCCCCATTGACTTTCATTATTAGTGTTTTCTTACGCTACTCTGCCATGTTTTAAATAAAGATGCAAAATATATAATATATTATTTTCTTTATAATTTATGTTTTTGATTCTTCAGCATTCCTATATTCTATCAGATTTATAGGATGCTTTTGTATTGATTTGTGTATTTTTGATGGTCTTTTAACATTTGTGTTAGGTGTTTATTCACTTGTGGTCCTATGCTTAGTTGTCTTCATGTTTAGCTTATTTTGTAGCGTTCTTAAGATTCATTTGTAGTATTTGATCATAGTAGATATATGTGTACCTTTTTTAGCTATCATGTAAGGTTACACAATGTATTTCTGACAATAGTTTTTGTATGAATTAGTTTTAATATATAAATGGTTTTAGATTATTTGTATGTACGTTGTTCAGTGACGTTACTACATTCACAACCAATGAGATGCGTAAGCACATTATTTAAAAGACTGTTAATTATTTTACCATTGTCTGATGAAGCCGAATGGTGAAAGCGCTTATTTTTTAATAAAATTGGGCTGTGATATTAGTCCGCGTTATACTTTTTATCCTTAACCATTGAAGTTCTGGAATTGTTACGTCTTGCTTGATTCCTGTGGATGCTGTTTTCATTTGTGGTTCTGCTATACTTGATTTTAACCACAGGATTCTTCACCCTTTGGTGCTGCCTTTGTTCATTATGTGTATATTGAACTACAAGTTGTTGTCAATTTCTACACCCAGCAGTTTGGTATGAATTGTAGGGGTGATGCTGGTTTTATTTTTGATTAGGATGGTGACAGTTTGGGAGGAAGGGGTCACTTTTGTTGGGGAGAAGAGAAGGAGCTTTGTTTTTTTGGGGTTTAGTATGAGTTGGGAGTTGCTAAGCCATGCTTCTATGGACAGGAAGAAGTCTTGGGTTGTGGTGTGGAGGTCATGAAGTGAGGAAGCTGTGCAGACTGGTGTAGAGTCATCTGCATATTGTATGACAGTATCTTGTAGTGTTGCATTGTGGAGCTGGTTGGTGAAGAGGGTGAAGAGTAGAGGTCCAAGGATGGAGCCTTATGGAACCCCTACAGTAACAGGGAGAAGAGGGGAAAGTTGTTGCCATTGGACGACTTGCTGTCATCCTGATAGGTAACTTCTGAACCATGTGATAGTGGAGTTACTAAGATTTAGGGTGGAGAGAATGCTGATAAGTTTGTCATGATTGCTTATAATGAGCTAGGATCTGCCTTTACAAAACTGAGTCCAAAACTCCATAGAATTGGCCTTGCTAATATCGCTGCAGGCTTCTCCATTGTTCATCTGGCAGTTCATCAACTGCTGACCCTTCTGGCACCAGTGTCCCTCATAACAGGGTAACAGGCAAAAGTCCTTCTGATGCCATCGCACTAGTTATCAGTATCTCCCCTGTTGTGGTACCAGAGGTCATCTCTCCTGGCTAGTGTCAGTCCCTCTAAAGCTCAACTTTACCTCCACAAATCTGTAATTACCTCAAATGCAACAATTCTTCCCTCTGGCTTCCCATATGATTCAAACAATTATGGCAATTGATCTTTATAAACAGGCTCCCTCAAGGTCTACCCTGAGGAAAAAAATGTCCAGGGCCACTTCTGTGTCACCTCTCACACTACCATACTCCCTCTAGCACCCTGGTTGAGTCACCCCACCCTCTTCTCCATCCATACATCATTTCTACAGACAGTCAACTTTTCCTTAGGGGTTTTCCCAGAGTTTCCCAGCATGTAGCCAAGAGAGACCTCTAGAAGCGAACCAGACTTATCAGTGCTAGTTTCAGTGGACCTCAAGCAGTCCAGCGAGATGGCTGCTGAGACAGATCACATGATGCTTCTGACAAGAAACTTTTTCTCTGAGGATTTGGAGGAGGATCATTTCTCCTTCTTATACATTATTACCTAAGGATCGAAACTTTGGCTCACTTCTGAGACTTGTAAAAGAAAGGTAACTTATCTAGAGAAAGGGTATCTTTCTGCAAAAGGAGACAGCAACAGGCCTCTTGCACTGTTAACTAATCATCTTTGGGGATGCCACCCATAGTGGATACCGTAAAGAATGCCACAAATTACATGTAGGAGCTCTGGGATGGTGACTGCTATTCTTAGAGGTTAGAAAGTAGTCTTTAGCTCATTCCAAGTATAGTCTGTGAGACAGAGTCATTTCATCTGCATCATGATCTGCAGGCACACCCCTCCTCACAATGACTTTAAGCCTCTGGATCCCTTTGGAAAGCATGCATTTGCATCTTTCACACTGTCCTTGACAGGGACAAACTACACACCACATTTGCCATACTATTAGACATAAAAATTACATAAAGTATAGCTTGCTGTTGTGAGGACACCTGAAGTTCCAAGAAGGACTTATTCAAGGTGCAGACTCCTAGAGCTACATCAGTAAGTATGATCAGAGTTGTGCAAAATGGAACTGACAGGACTGCTAGGATAGCAGCAGCTTGCACAGTCACACACTAGCATTCCAGCTCTACCTAATCCCCTGAAGAATATTAGTGATCTTCATCCACTCCCATTTCAAGGGCCACTGCTTCTTGGTCCTGAAACTCATGGCACCTTTAAGACCATGAAGGAAAAGGGGCAGTTTCCTTATGGCTGTGGCTGTAAACTTTTCCACGCAATGCAACACATCAATAACAGGATGCACTGGAGTCGATGGTGATCATGACTGTATTGAAACCAACAGCACCACCACAAGATTACTGAGGACTTATGAATATCCTACCCTTGAGTCACATCAGGGCCATGGAGCCAGAGGCATGCGTCTTTGACATTTTTAGGAAGGATGTGGGTAGCTCCATAGCAGCTTGCACCTTCTAAGACTCTCATGCTGACCACTTCCAGTTGGGGTTAGTCAGGAAGAGATACTACCTGCATGACATGTAATGACATACTGTGGTATATAAGGGACGTAATATGCTAAGGGTATTAATTGATATTCTTTTCCTGCCCACACCACTCCAGATGAACGCCACACCCAAGTACAGAACACAGGCAAGAAGGGAGGCTATGTATCCTCTAAACAAAATCCATCAAGGCAGTATACCTGACCAGAGAGGACTTGCATATCATTCTAGGTTCTTTTTGTTTTTCAAAAAGTTAAGGGATGCAAAGTTTGTTTTAGACCTAAGCAGTCCAAACAAAGTAATCCATACAATCTAGTTTCACAGTGTCACTCTTCAGTCCCTCCTCTCATCCTTATTAAAAGGATATTGGATGTATTCCTTTTTAGATGTCAAAGATAGTAGTCTACATATAAAATGGAGGAAAGCAGTCCACAAAGTTCATGTGCTATCACTTGGAGCCAGTTAGTATCAGTTCAGAACACTCTTGTTTGGCCTTTCCCATGTTTCCATCATGAACACATAAATCACATCTGTGATAGCAGCCTATGCCAGGTTACAGTGGCAAAAAACTAACCTTGATTAGGCTCTTTGCCTGTCACAGCTCTTTTCTCAGTACTCTAGTAAAGGCAAGTATGTATTTTATTGCTTGCATATGCACAGGTAAGGCAAATTCTAAGAAGACAGAACAAAACCCATACAAAAAGATGATTAACTGTATGTCACAAAACAGTGTCACTCAAAATGACTAGCCAGTTGCATTACATACTCTTATCAAAAATATAGTAAGGAACTACATACCCCCAAGGCTTACTGTACTAGAGCAGTGTCCACATCCACAAATTTCTTCACCATTGGCTCATTAAATAACATTTGTGCAGCAGGAATCTGGCTCAGACTGCACATATTAACCACACAAAACAAGTTGGATGTGGCTTTCATTCTGTAACTTTTTTGGGAACACAATGATCAGGGAATATTCCCCTATGGCACCACCTAACAGCAAGGAACTCTGTCTGGACTGTCTTATAGTTGGAATTACATGATACCAGATAAAAAAGTTATGGGTACTTATCACAGTAATAGATCTCTGAGTGGATACTCCAGCTATCTGAGGTTTCCATCCCATCCACTAATTTTACCTTCAGTCTCCGTTTCGTAAAAATATACTGCCAGTCATTAGCAGACAGTTCCGCTGTGGCAACCCCTTACCGGGAAAAAGCCGAAAGACAAACAACTCCTTACACTGGGCAAGAATTGCAGCCAGGGTGGACAGCACACTGTAGAATAGGAAAGATAGGGGCTTAGTAGCCTAGGAAATTTCTGGTTGATGACTAATCTCAGTAAAATCCTGGTACAGACCTGGGACGACAGAAGGTAGAGGTCCCAGTACCTGAGGTCAAAGTTTGTGACTGCCTTACAGACATAGTATCTGCTCATACATTTGTTTTTTGTTCTATAATCCCAAATGACCATACCAGAGTTTTTCCTGTCCACTCCCATGTAAAGAGACAGACGTATTTCCCATTTACACCCAAAGGTGATGGGTGAGTGGATGAAACCATGCTGTTAAACTATATGGAAGAAATGGGGGAAGGGAGGCTCTTTTAAGCCTTACAAATTCCCCAGTGCACATGCCTGCAAAGTTCCAAGGGTAGATGAACACAAAGTATGGCTCTCTTGCTTTGTCAAAATAGCATCCCTTCAAATATCTGGCCACCTTGAAGGCAAAGCTCGTCCAGTAGTCCCTAGTCTCTACCAGGGATGTTAATGTGAGGTCCGCACCCCAGGCATGGACTCTACAACCCTCCATGCAGATGGCATGGTGAGCAGGCTCAGTCTTGCCATTCCTTTCTTTCCCAATTCAGTTCATCCAGCTGCTCGGCTACTACTCCAACCCAGCAGTCTTGGTCATAGTGAGGGTTTTGGTCATCTATGCCACCAAGCATGTTATTGCTCACAAATTTAGCATTATGGCCACTACTCACAAGTTCAACTTATCAAAAATGGATTGAAACTGAAGAAGGCCTCTATTGTGGGGTGAAACTAGGTCTATCCCTGTGAAATACTAAATCTTGCTGGATGTGCTGGCATATAGTGTGCATCTATGTCAATACAAAGTTAGTCACAGCAGCTCACACCATCAATCAAATACACCTGTGCTAGAAACTTAATATGAGTGCAGATGTTTGAGTGCATTTCACTTGTTGCAGTCATGAAATCTGTGACTCCTGTTTGAAGAAAGCATAATTGCTAACAGGAGTCCCATATCTCCACTTTTCCCCTTGTTGACAGACTCCCTCCCTCCCACTTGGAAGTCAGGATGTTGGCAGTAGAAAAGGAACACTGGCCAACATCTGTTTACAGCTTTCTTGCCCTTTCTAAACCAGAAGACTTGTGAGGAGGGTGCCAGAGCACAAATGGAGAGACATCCATAAGGTGTGACCTAAACACAAAGCTCTAATCTGCCTCTCCACTTACTATGTGAGTCCAGAGAAAGGAAAATAGAATATTTGAAAATGGATAGAAAAATGGATAGAAATGGAATGTTTCCCACAAAAAAAGAAACAGGGAAGATATGTAGGGGTGGGGGTGCAACACTGAATACATATATTTGTTTACCATGGAAGTGTATTGATCAGTACCAAGCAGTTTCTGGCTCAGGCCGAGTGAAATACGAAACATTTCACCGACAATGAAATACAGAAATGTAAGCAATAGCAGAGTAGTTCAGACTAGTTAAATAGAAAATGTACATATGAATCTATGTCAAAATAATGAATTACCATAACACTGAGTTACAAAACATGGAGATGGAAATGACGAAGATTTACATTCACGGGTGTCCAGATCATTGCAAGTTTTCACAGTGAAAGGAGTCAATTGGCCAATGTGGTGTACTTTGACATTTTCTCCATTGTAGTGCAATCTCAGAATTGGTATATTTAGTTGGGGGGTGTGGGGGGGTTGCAGCCCCCCCCCACTTGGGTGGGCATTTTTTTTTTTTTTAAGTTGTGTTGGCGGATTGTTTACTTACCCAGGGAAAATTTAGGATGATCTGGACATTCATGAATATAAAAATCATCATTTCTGTCTTGCCGATTTGTAACAGCATTATGGTAATTCGTTATTTTGACATGATCCGTACATATACATTCTAGTGAACAAGCAGATTGCAATGTGCAATCAAGCAGAGTGCAGTGTGCAATATATGCATTAGTTTCTAAAGTGAGTCGACCTTAGTAAATCTGAGAGGAGAAGAGACTTGGAAAGGAGAGAGGGATAATATGTTAGCTGATGTGCCCTGTGTTGAAGCAGGAGCATCTGGCTTGGATGAAGAAGTACTTTTATGCATTGCATTCTGAATTTGAAGCAAGTACTGCCCTTCTTTAGGCTATGATGGTACTATTCACTACTGCAGTCAGACATCTGAGAAGACTCCCATAGCTCAAGGAGCAGAGGGTGTCTGGACCTGATAAGGTTGTGAAGAGAAAAGGCTCTGAAGGATGCCCATGGCAAACCCTGCCCTAGATCTGGATGCAAAACCTAGGTTGTTCTGTTTGGAGAAGTTAAGGATTGGTAGCTGCTTCCAAAAAAACTGTTTATACCTATGAAAACAAAATGGTGTCTGCAGTGCTTCAGTGAAATGGGCCTCAGCTTTGTCAAGAAAGGAATAACAGATACAGTAGGTTAGCTGCTTAGATACAGTCTGCTTGTTCACAGGCTTTCTCTCCCTGCTCTTTGCAAATGACACACACAGTCTGTCTGCTTTCTTACCAGTTTAGTCCTGTCCAAGTAAAATCTCAGTTGCATACGCACATCCAAGCAATGTAAATTCTTCTCTACATTGTTCTGGAGATTTGGAAAGACACAGACATGAACACCCTAGTATAGGGACAGTTCTGTTACCATTTTAGCCATGAAAATAGGATTGAAATAGTTGATATACATAAGAACCTGGGATACTTTTGTCTAATTTTGAAATCTGGATTCTGGCAAGGAATCAGGAGGGTGAACCATTTTGCCAGGAAGTATTTCCTCAGGATAGGCTTCCTAGCCTCCTTGATAATGTTTAGCATGTTCTCTGAGAACCTGTGTCTGAATGGGATTGAGTGCTACATCATCTACGTTGTCATCCTAAAGGGACTAGGACAGACTGCAACAGGGACCTTTTGTTTTGAGTTGAGGTTCACACACTTGAGACAAAAATATCAGTTCTGTCCTTGCGTCTTTCAACATACGGGAGAACCAGTGTTACCTTGGACAAAATGGAACTATTAACAGCATTTTTAGAGCCTCCTCCTTGATCTTTTGTAATACTCTGGGGACCAAGGATACTGGAGGGAAAGCACAGAACAACAAACCTGCCCATGACATGCAAAAGACATCCACAGCACAGGCTCCTGGAGATGCTGCTCTGCAGCAAATTTTTCCCAGTTACCTGCTGCATCAAGAAGTAAACAGGTCTACTATTGGCACAACCCTGCAGCATGTTAAGCCTCGGAACATATCCCTGTTTATCTTCCAATTGAATGGGTCTGATTGTGTTTTACTCAGCTTGTCTGCCGAGACATTCCCTTAAGATGGGATGTAGTTTACCTATAGGGTCATTCCTAACTTCTGATATACCTTCCAAGCTTGCGTTGCTAACCTACACAGTACATAGGAATGGGTAAGATCCTTACATGTTGATGTATCACATAACTTTGGTGCTGTTTGCAAGGATGTTTTGGATCACCTGACTCCAAATCTTTTCGAATGAGAGCTAATATGCCATCATCTCTTTTACACAGAGTCTCTTTCTGAAGTTCTTGTCATCTGAGCTGTGAATATTCAAGTCTTCCACAAACACTATACAGGCTGTTCTAGATGAGCCTGTGGTGAAATTCTGAGCTGACTGGGCCAACTTGAAAGGTACCACCCAAGTTTAGGTGTAACTGGTTTATCGACCATGAGACCTCTTTTCTTATGCAAGGTAAAAGGAGGCTGGCTACACCAGAGCCTGTGTGTGCTGACCCAAAGTATTCCTGAGGTACCACTGTAGCTTCCTCATATACAATCTTGCTAGAGGATTAGTGTGCAGGAAACCATGTACTCTAGAACTGTCATGAATTATCTTGCTGTCATGGTGTTCTGTTCTGAAATTGTCTAGAAGTATTGAAACAATGAGAGCACTTTGTCCAGGGGAAGAAAAGTGCTTTGCTGGTTGGACTTTGATCGGTTTAGCAAAGACCTAGTTATCTGAAACATGCTGGTATAAAATGTAGAGTCTTCTGTATTTCCTTTAGGGTAGTTGCCTGAATCAGGCAATTATCTAAGTAGGGGTAGACATGAATGCCCTCGATCCTGCAAGAAGCAATTACAATAGATATGTGATTTGTAAATACTCAGCAGACAAGCCAAAGGGCACGAAGGTCAATTGCAGTGAACTCTCTCTGCCTCAAATATTATAAAACTTCTACAGATCTTTGCAATGGGAATGTGAAAGTAGGAATCCTTTAGGGCTGGAGTTAAAAAAAGAGGCATAAGGCCCTGCAGTGCAAACACTTAGAATGTTGATACTTTAAATATTCTAATCTTGCCAGGTCCAGAAGTAGTCTACAAGTTCCTTGTGTTTTGCATTAGACAAAGAATGGACTAGAATCCTTTCCCTTCTGCACCATTTGGTACTCTTTCTATAGCAACTTAGCACTGAGGTCCTTCTAACAGAGTTGGGGTCAAGTGTGCTTGTTGCTTGAAAAACAGGGGAATTCTCAGAATTTGTATTTAGTTCTGAACCCTGTTTTAAAATGGTAAGGAGAGTACAGTTGTGTACACTTACCATAAATGTAGATGTTCGAGTGTATTCACTGTTGCAGTCATCACACTTGGGTTATCTGCCTGCAGGTAGCCCTCAGTCAGCCTGTATACCAGAGACTTAGTATTTCTGCGTTTGTTTGCTGTCGCTCCAGGACTGACATCAGGTCATCAGGGGTATAAAAACAAGTAGCTGACACCATTACATCAGGTTTTTCTTGACCCAAATATCAGGAGCCCCCTAATAGGGAGCTAAGCTATGGTGGGAAAATCACCACCAGTAAAAAGTAAATACCAATACCCCTGTAAGGGGTGAGTAATATTCACAGAGAGGAGAGAGAGAAGGGGGCTGGAGGGAGGGAAACCAGGACTGCAACAGTGAATACACTTGAACATTTACATTTATGATAAGTGTACACAACTGTACTAAATTCTTCAGTTATCACACTTTGGTAGATTCCCAAAGCTGAAGAAGGGTGGAGGCAGTCATGAAGAGTTAGGGCTGGCTAGAATGCCTTGCAGGACTGCTGTTGCAAAACCTGCCCTGGATTTGGTAAAGATAGGTAGGTGGTAATGTTTGGTGAAGGTGTAAACTGCACTCCAGGTAGCAGCTTCCAGGATGTTCCTGGTAGGGACTCCCCTGAGGAATGCTGTAGAGGTAGAGGTTGCCCTAGTGGAATGTGTTCTGACCCCCTGAGGGGTTGGTTTCCCATGGTGCTTGTATCAGAAATGGATGCAATGTGCTATCCATTTGGAAACTGTTTGCTTTGAAATGGCCTTGCCCTCTACCCCTGTTGCAAAGCTGACTAATAAATGGTCAGATTTTCTGAAGGGCTTAGTCCTATCAAGGTAGAATCTGAGCTGTCTGTGCAGGTCCAAGGAGTGCAGGATCCTTTCCCCTTTATTTTGAGGATTAGGGAAGAAGGTAGGCAAGTGGATGGATTGATTGAGAGCCACACTGGACACCACTTTAGGCATAAAGGAAGGGTTAATCCTGAGGGAAACCCTGTTTGCATGGAAAATAATGAAGGGTTCCACAGCCATAAGTGCTTGTAGCTCAGACACTCTTCTAGCTGAAGTGATGGCCAGAAGCAAGGCTGTTTGCCAAGAGAAGAATTTTAGTTCTGCAGGCTCAAAAGGGGGGTAGCGTGAGCTTTTCCAGTACAAAGTTAAGGTCCCAAGCAGGGGTGGGTGCTCTCCTTGGTGGCCTTAAGTTGTTTGCCCCCCTCAGGAACTGTTTGATAAGAGGGTGAGAGAAGAGAGGTGGCTCAGTGTTGTAATGAGCCGAAATGGCAGAGGCATGGATATTAATGGAGGAAAAGGATAGACCTCTGTGGAGTAGGTCTGCTATGTAATCCAGGATTACAGGCAGGGAGGGCAGGGTTGTGTCCTCTCTTTTAGATTGAATCCAGGAGCAGTACCTTTTCCACTTATCAGCATAGGATTTCCTTGTACTGGGTCTTCTGGCTTCAAGCATGATGTCCAGCACCTCCTTGTTTAGGCTGGATACTGGGGAGAATTCAAAGAATAAGCCAAGATGCAAGATTTAGGGTTTACAGTTGCAGATTAAAGACCTGTCCCCCTGCTGAGAGAGCAGGGTTGGGTTCTGGTGTAGGTGCCAGGGTGGCACCGGTAACAAGCTTTGCATGAGTGGGTACCAGTGTTGGTGTGGCTAGTCTGGGGCAATCAGAATTGTCCTTAGTCTGTCCTGTCTTATCTTGAGCAATACTCTTGAGAGGAGGGGCAGAGGGGGGAAAGGCATAGATTGAGAGATTTACCCACTGAAATGATAGGGTATCCACTTTCCAGGCCCTGCTCTGAGGTGTCCTGGTGTAGAATCTGCTAAGCTGGTGATTGTAAGAGGAGGCAAGGAGATCCATCTCTGGGGTCCCCCAGTTCTGAATCAGAGGGTTGAAGGTTCTGGGCTCTAGTTGCCACTCATGTGGGTCTAGGAGATTTCTGCTTAAATCATCTGCCAGTGAGTTTTGTCTGCCTGGCAGGAATTGAGCTTGCAGATGGACCTGCATGTCTAAGGCTGTGTTCCACAGGGCCATGGCTAGCCTGCAGAGTGGGTAAGAGTGAATTCCCCCCTGCTTGTTGATGTACCACATAACTGTGGTGTTGTCTGTTTTTATTAGCAGGTGTCCTGGAGAGAGAAGGGATCTGAAAGCTGTCAGAGTGTGCTGCACAGCTAGCATCTCCTTCTGGCTGATGTGTAGATGCATTTGATTTGGGCTCCATTGGCCCTGAATGCACTTGCCATCCATGTGTGCCCCCCAGGTATAGTCTGATGCATCTGTGGTTAGGGGCTGGGTGGCATGGGGTTGGGTAAAGGGCAGTCCCTTGTCGAGGTTGCATGCTGCTGCCCACCAAAGGAACCCTGTCCTTATACAGGGTATTATGGGACTGACAGTTTCCAGGTCCTGAGAATATTGGCACGAAAGACTTTTAAAGTACCATTGAAGTTTCCTCATATGCAGTCTGGCATATGGAATTAGTAGGATGCATGAGATCATGAACCCTAGGGCCTGCAGGATTTTCTTTGCAGATAGCTGGGATCTGGTGGCCATTTGAGTGAAATAGCCTGTCAGACAGGCTTGTTTTTCTGGAGTGAGGAATGCCATCTGGGATGCTGTGTCCAAGCTTGCTCTCTGGGATGCTTTGTCCAAGCTTGCTCCCAGAAATACAATCTTTTGACTGGGGAATAGTTTTGATTTCTTCTTGTTGATGGTGTACCCCAGGGAGGTTAGAAGTTTGTTTTAGAAATGGCAGGTGCTGCAACAGCATTTCCTGAATGTCTGCCTGAATCAGGCAGTTTTCCAAGTATGGGTAAATTTGAATATTTCTCTGTCTGCAGTAAGCAATGGCTGGAGGCAGGCATTTTGTGAATGCTCTGGGAGCCATGGATAAGCCAAAGGGAAGTGCAGACAACTGATACTGCATAGATCTTGCCCTGAAGCGTAGATATTTTCTGCATGACTCCCTTATAGAGATGTGCAGATAGGCTTCTTTTAAGTCTAGGGTGACTAACCAGCCATCCTTGGCTAGCATAGATAGAAGCTGCTGCAGGGTGAGCATTTTGAATTTGGGTACCACCAGGAAGGTGTTGAGAATGAAAAGATCCAGGATTGGGTACCAGGAAAAGTCTGGAATAGAACCCTTGACCTATCTGCTCCATAGGAACCGGTTGAATTGCCCTTATAGAGAGCAGGGATTGGACTTGGTTTTGAGCCTTTGCCCACTGGTTTAGAGAGAGGTTTGGGAACCCTTTTGGGGTTGGCAGTGAGTGGAAGTAAAATTTGTACCCCTGGGGTACAATGTTGAGGACCCATAGGTCTTTGGTGATGGGAATCCAGTTTTTTTTGCATGAAGGGCAAATTTCCCCCCCAGGGGCACAAGCAGTTGGGCAGAGGAGGAGAGTGGAGTTGAACAGTCATTGGGAATTCTTTCCGAAAGCAGGTGGTTTAGCACTCCCCGCTTTAAAGGTAGAGTGACTCCAATGCTTAGATCTCTGCATACCCTGAGACTGCAGTCTGGGTGGTCTGTTTCCCCTGGGTTTAGTTTGAGATGGCCTTGAGGGGGTTGAAAAGGACCAATGTTTCGAGGGACAATGCCTACTGAATCTAGGAGTCTGTACTTGCAGGAACTATTTGACTGTCTGCATAGATTTATCTTTTTCTTCCATCTTTTTAAGAACCTCTTCTGCTTTGGTGTCAAACAGATTGTCCTTGTTCAAAGTGAGCATCTAGTAACTTGGATTTGACATGATCTGGCAAGGTCTGCTCCTTAAGCCAAGCATGCCTTCTCAGTACAGAACCAGTGACTGCTGCCCTGCAAGATGCTTCTAGGGCATCAACACCACACTGCAATGTATGCTTGCTGACTTGGTTTGCAGAATGCAATTCTTTATTTTCTGCACAGTCTGTAAAGGTAGCTATTTTTTGCTTAACAAGTTCCATAATATGTTGTTGGTACTTCAGCATGTGAAACTGACAATTCAAAGCCCTAATGGCAAGAGTTGCAGAAGTATATACTTTCTTACCTCATCTGTCCAAAGCTTTGGAATCCCTGTCTGAAGGGTTGGGATTCTTAGCTGTAGTTGCCTTGATACCCTTAGGCCCCTGGGAAATGATCTCTGGGTCAGCAGTAGGATTTTTGAAAAGACATTTGTGAGAGTCAGGTACTCTGTAGTACCCATCTGGTTTCCTAGGGGCAGGGGGTAAAGTATCAGGAGTAAGACTGGATTCCATAAAGACATCAACAACTTCCAGGACTGGTGGTATTGCTAAAGGCCTGTGTTGTGGCAAGTCTAGAAATTCTCTGAGTCTCTTTTTGGACTGAGGATAATCTTAGCATTCCCAGTGGAAATGCTCTCTTGAAGTATGTAAGGTTTCACCAAAAGAAAAATCCTTTGGAGGAGAGGCAGAAGGAATGGATTCCTATGCATCAGAATCCTCATAAGCAGATAAAGGCATGTCTTCATAATCAGAAAACTCAGAATCGTCAGACTCTTGGTCTGTTGAAGATGCTGGGGACTGGTCTCTTTTTCTCTTAGCAGGGGAAGGCTGACTTCCCCTAATCAGCATAATAAGGTATTCTGCCATTCTAAGCATTTTATGTTGTGGCAAGGGAGCAGCATGCGCTTTGGTTATCGGGTTTATAGGCATAGTGCGTACCCTTGGCCTTAGAAACTCGTAGTTTTAGACAGAACTGTAGTAGTCAGTTTGTGTCAAACATCAGTAGTGCGAAGAACTTCCTCAGAAGCCTGTGCCTGCTCAGCCGCTCTGGACCCATCCAAGGTAGAGACATCCGGCAGTTCCATAGTCAAAGAATAGTCTCGCTGCATACTGGACCCCAAACGGGTCTCGGTAGACACCTGCGAATCCATTGAAGCAGGCATCAGGGGCTGCAAAAGTGCCTCACTGAGTACCGGCGAATTGGCGACTAGCTTAACGGAAGCATCGTTGGTAGCTTTGAACCTGTGAGGTCTGTCTCTGTCTTTATCCTTACGTTTTTTCTGAATATCGGTAGTTGGATGGCTTACCGAAGTCATTTCGGAATATGGAGCTCAAGAATGAAAGTATTTAGCGACAATAAGGGCCCGACGATGAATGGTTCGGGTGTTGAACAAGGCACAAAACTGACAGCGAGGTACGTTGTGGTCTGGGCCTAGATAGGTGACGCAATAAGAATGAAAATTTCGGTGTGGTATTTTTTTTCCACAGGGAAGACTATTATTAACTTTTTATGACATCGGTTAGATCAAGAAAAAAGGTTCCCCAATGGGGTACTTAGCTTTAGAAGACTTCAGGATGATTCAATTCGTAAAAGAAAACTCAGGTAGCGGCCGACTGGCACTTGCGAACTGCTTCTGCTTCGGGCTCCTCGGTAAGAAAGACTGGTATAATGGTGTCGACTGCCTGTTTTTATACCCCTGACGACCTGATGTCAGTCCTGGAGTGACAGCAACAGAAGCAGAAATACTAAGTCCCTGGTATTCGAGCCGACTGAGGGCTACCTGCAGGGAGATAACCCAAGTGTGATGACTGCAACAGTGAAACACAAAGAACATCCATTGTTCTAGGCAATGGCCTCCTGCTCCTTCAAAAAGAGGCTCAAGCAGCCCAATATTTTTATGGGAGAATAAGTGACTACAGGATGGTGAAAGGGTGAGATTCTTAGAGAAGGGGGGGGGGGAGGAGATAGAGCCATAGCTATCCATTTGGCAACCATGGTCCTGAGGGCCTCTACTCTTATAACTTTGACCTGCTTGCCATTTTTTCTGTAGCATACCTTTTTTGTACCTTTAGACATTTATTTTTTCCTGTTTAGTGTAAAACAGCCAGCCTTTGGAAGAGTTATTTCTGTGACATTTGAAAGTTGGAAATAAAAAAGCTGTTTTAAAGACTGTATTATTTTCCTCTTCCCTTACATTATTTTAAACAGCTTTTCTGATGAGGTTCTGAAAATGAGCTCTCTCTAGTGGTGCATTCAGGAGTGTGTAACTTTGCAAATGTAATCATGAGAATGCAGGTCACCGTGTACTCCATTAGCCTTAAGAATTCTCCTGCAGTGATGAGCTGCTATGGAAGCAGAATAGTCAGATAGCAGTTCAAGAAAACTATATTGCCATGGGAAAGGAAGGCTTTTTGTTGAACCTAATCTATGAGGACTACTGGAAACAGGATCCTTGTTTTACGAAGAGTTTGGGATTTTTGGAGATTTAAGGTGAGACCTACCTTCTGACAGCAGTACATGGTGGTCTATAAGGCATCTAGGGTCTCTGATGGCGGACTTTCCTGAACGAGACAGTCATATAAGTGGAGTTAAACACGAATCCCAAGAGTTCTGCAATGTGCTCTCAGTGGAGCTAGACATTTTATGAAAACTCTGGCAGCAGGACATAGCCCAAACGGTAAATCACAGAACTGGAAGTGGGAATCTGTTGCTACAAATTGTAGGTACTTTTCTGTGACTGTCTGCTACGGGGGCAAAGAGGTAAGCATCTTTTAGGTCTAGAGTGACCATAAAGGCATCTTGTTAGATCATGGGCAATAATTTTTGCAACATAAGCATTTTGAATTTTGGGATGTTGAGGAACATGTTTAGCTTTGAGAGGTCCATGATTGGCCTCTAGGTGCCCTCTTTTCTTGAAACTGGAAATATCATTGAGTAGAAGCCATTTCCTTCTTGTCTTGGAGGAAGAGGCTGGAAGAATCCTTGATTAAGTAGCTTCCCAAGGATATGGCAAGAAGCTTTCTTGCTCTTTTTGTGGCTTCAGAATGCCAAAGAAAGGTGGTATTTCTCTGGACTGAAAACAGTACCCCTTCTCTATGATACTGAGGGCTCATTGGTTCATGATGATGAATTTCCATTGGTTTAGGAAGAGAGAGAGTCTTCCTGCTACAGGCTTGGAGGGGAGGGTAGGAAGGGGTAAAAGGTTAGAACATAAGTCACAGTTGTTCCCTGTGCTAGGTGGGCTCCCTGCTTGCATGTGATTATTCTGATTGCCATCTCCTAGATTGTTTTCATCTTTTGCCACAGGAAGTCCTCCCCTTATCTTATCTAGGTGGAAAAGACCAAGGTTTAGAAGGGTATTTCCTACTGTATCTTGGAGTTGGAAAAGCAAAATTATTTCACAGTTTTAATTTGCTTTCCTTTCTTATCCAGTTTCTCAAAAACTTGTTCAGCTGGAGGACCAAAAAGAAATTCCGTGCCTGATGAAGCATCCAGTAGTTTCGGGTTTACCTAATCTGACAAGGGTTAGGTCCCGAACCATGCATGTCTGCGAATGACACAATCTACTGTAGCTGCTCTGTAAGAAGCATATAAGGCATCATAGCCACATTTGTGAGAGTGTCTGGAGACTTGCACAGCTTCTCTGGCTGTCTCCTGAATTTCCTTAGATTAGGTTTATCTGCAGTAGAGTTTGCCTTAGCTAGAATTTTGTCTTGGAGATTCAAGGTACTTTAGCATATGGAATTGACAATTAAAGGTCTTATTGCCAGGGTGGCAGAGGTATAAGCTTTCTTCCCAAATCTGTCTAGTAGTCTACTTTCCCTATCATTAAGCACGGTATGTCTTATTGGTCCCTTAGGTACACCTTTTGTGGATTCAGTGGACACTACAGAAGAGTTAGCTTTCAGGTTTTTGTACAGGTGAGTGTGAGATCCAAGCACTCAGTAAACCTGTCTGGGTTGCTTGGAACAGGGGTACAGAATCAGGGTGTAAAGGAATGTCTTCAAATACATCATCAGATATAACATGTAAAGTAGGAGTAGACAGTGGTCTAAGAGAAGATAAGCTTAGCAGCTCCCTGTAGTGGGTCTGGGCCTGGGAGAACTGCTTACTTTCCCAACTGAAAATCTCCTTCATCCTATGTAGGGTATCTTCAAAGGAAAGGTCCTCATGGTAGAGGAGGTAGAAAGGGTGCCATCTGAGTATGAGTCTAGGTACACTTCTGGTGTCAAGTGGCCGGAGTAAGACAATTTCATCTCATCCTCAGAGCTAGAAGAATATTCCTCTTCCTGAGAAATTACTTTGCTGCTCCTTTTAGATGGGGAGACCTCAGATGTGGAAGAATGAGGGCTTTTTAGATTTCATGAAGACTATAAACTCCTGTGCTATTTTAAGAAGATATTGGGCTTCAATCTGACAAGAAGTGGTCAGAGGGAGTGGCAAAGAAGTTTGGGTGTTTGTTTGAAGGGGTTGACCGGAGGATGCAGTAGGTAGACTGTGACATCTGTTGTAGCTTCAATAGTCTGGGAAGTGAGGGGATTCTCCCTCAATACCTACTGCATGGATGTCAGAAGCTGGGGCTTACAATGCAACCTCAGACCCGAGCAACGTGTGCCATGGTAACATTCTTAGGTAGGCTAGAAACCATGGTTGCCTCCCAAGGGGGTCACACCAGAGGGTTCCAGTATAGGAGTTGCAGGACCAGGGGGCTGCAAAGACAACTCTCCTGGGTTGTTAGTCAACTTAAGACCTATAGTTGAAGCTGTTTGGTAACATTAGGGTCCTTAGCTTTTTGGTCTTTCCATTTTTTTTTTTTTTTTTTTTTTGAAATGATGCTAATGGAGGCCTGTATCTCAGGCCTATATTTGAGAATTTTCACATATAAGTTTGCACAGTCAGGACACTTAGAGATGTGGATCCCCATGCAGAACAGACAAAATGAGTGAAAATCTTTGTGTGATTTGCTTTCCGCACTTTAAACAATTGTTGATTTTTTTTAAGATTAAATGGGCAAGGAAATTTCCCGAACAGGGTATTTATCTCACTTGAAGAAGTTTCTCTTGCAAAGTGAGCAACTGATAGACTGGGAGCATAATGAACATGTGTGAAATGCATCAGACTGCACGGCAAGAAAGAACTGACAATGGCACCAATGGATGATCTTCTTATACCTTGATGTCCAGACGTCAGTTTTCAATCATCTATCAGCGAGGAATGATGTAAGGATTCTGGAAATCAGGCCAATCACAGGCTTCTGCATGAAAGGAAGGCCGAAGAATCAGTACTGTAACACTGACTATGAAAGTCCTCATATAAGATGCCATTCTAAAATTTCACTGTCAGCTGTGCCAAGTGAAATGTTGCTCCATCTCCTTTTAATTATGATCACAATGTCAAATCTAATAAAAAATTATTTATTAAAATAAAAAATGCTGCCATCATCAAAGATTTTTCAAACTGCAGCTATGGTGCCTTGAATAATCATCTTACATTAGTTAAATGGGACCATACATAATGCTCCATTGCAATCTACTGTGAATCATTCATGTAATTCTCTTAAATAACTGCATGAATAAATGTGTCCCCATGAGGCATTAATACAGTAGAAAACTTTACAACCTTAATACCATAATGGTGGAATTGAAAAAAAAAAAAAAATTTAAGCTAAAAGTAGAGTGTACAAAGCCTTCAAATACAACTCAATCCAGTTAAATCCACCTAAAACAAAATCAGTAAAATAATCCAAAGAAGCAGTTTCATTTGAAGTAAAGCGATGATACCCGTTCTTGTAGCACAAGGACATGGAAGTCCAGATTATGACAGAGATGGCCTGTGTTTAATTCATAGCATGCACCATGAGCTCTGAAGGAAGGAGGGGGGCAGGATGGCAGTGAGTATCCATTGTTGGCTCTCCCATCCTGAGAAGGGAGGTGATTCTAACTTGCAGACTAGATTACAACTAGAGAAGGGGAGTTCAATGGGTCTGTCCTGCTTCATAATGTCCAGTTCTTACCTCTCCAGTGAGATGAGTGGGTTGTTTAGGCCCTCCAGCCAGGGAATGAATGGGCCATAGGGCTCTCACCCAGGCAGGAGAGTGCATGGTTCTCACTTATAAAAGAAGAAATGGGAAGATTAGGAGATTGAGGGGGCAAGACCTGGTGGGCAGGGAGGTGAAAAAAGAAAAATTATTGGTGATAATATGACCTTCTATAACTACATCCAAAATAATGAAGTGAAAGGAACATGAACATTGTATGTAAAACAAAATGGTATCAACACAGCAGATAGCTAACATACTAGCCTACCCATTTAGAGCAAACTTTAGGCCACAAAGGGGAAATCCCATTCACTTTTTCTCCCTGCAACATTATCACACCCAAAATTACATCTGAAATGGTTACCTCTGTCCTCAAGTCAGTAACACGGGTTCCAAGAGACCAGATGACTGATCAGGATTCCTAATTTGTGCAATAAAAAACAATTTAGTAAGCATCCCTAGAAAATTAAAAAACTGCCTATATCCCTGATATTTAGAACCAGGTTATTATTGCTAAAATCTACTAGGAAGACCCTGCCACACCAATTAAGTGCATATTAATCAGTTTCACAAGCACAGTGAGCAAGAGGATGGAGAAAATAGGCATGGAACTTACACAGGCAGACATGGAAAACCTTATCCCACTACAGTTTTGCAAAGTTAGGTCTTGTATGTTTAACCTCATAAATTTGTCTAGAGTATGACTATCACCCTTGAAGACTTATCCATCCATGCTGTTAACCTTGATCTGGCTAAAGCATTTGATACTATATTCCATGATGGAATCATGCATAAAAACTCAGGGATCAAGAGATAAAGATAAATTATGACATATTAATTTGGGCTCTTTAACTGGTAACATAGCTAAAGTAAAAGTAAGTACTCCTATTTCCACCATCCATTGTCACCAACTGACTCCTCAGGCTCTGTCTTGAGATCACTTCCTTTTGGCAATCTTTTCCTCAGATGTCAAAACTGATTCCAATCTCTGGCAAACCAAATATGCAGATAACTGCAAAATTGGAAGCATTCATTTTAACAGTGATGACTACATCTACAAACAGCACTTAATATTAAACAGGGACAGTGCAGTAGAAAACACTTTGACATTGCAGCATTATGGTATTTGGCAAAAAAGTCACATTGATATACTATTGATGGGCAACAATTGAAAGTGGACAAAATGGCAAAAGGCCATCATTTTCAAATAGATGATGACCTTTCATTTGATATTTTTAACTGTTTTCATATATACATCTCTTAGCAGACCAGTTACAGAATACTGTACCCTGTTGTGTAACTTGTTCACATACAATCTGGTACAGCTGGAGAAGAAACAGATTTCTTCTAGAAAGGATCAAAGAGCTCCAAATCTTGTGTTATAACAAAGCAAAACAGTAACTGTCTCTCTGTATCTTTCTGCTTTCTTAGAAGGGATCTACTTCTGACATACAAGGCTTTACAGGACTCCTTTCTATTTGAAACCTTTTGCTTAGAGTATCTCACAATGACCCAAACTTGAAGATACTTTGCCTCAATTAAAATTAATATCAATCATACCATTAAATGAGAACTGCAAATCTCAGACTGCCACGCATATAGAACAAACTGTCTCAATTATGTTCAGCCAATCAATCCATACCTTCAAGAAAGAAGTTGATTACATAAGATGTACTGTGGATTGTGGGGAATCAAGCTTCTCAATTCCCAAAAGGCTTTGAGCTCATTTTACCAAACCAATAAACTATAAACTTAGGTCTGGCCAGATTTCTAGGTTTGTGTTTTTGCTTCCGTTACACAGCAGCCATGGACATTCTGGAACAGCCCTGAAAATATCATACATCTCGAGCTCTTGTTCCCTGTCTTGTCTGAAGCTCATTTTGTTTCACAATTTCCATGGCTTTGCATCCATTGAGGAGTCAATTGCATTTGGGTACCACAATCCATTTATGGATCTGGACCTTTACCTATAGCATGGTTTATGTTTTTTTTCTTCACTTCCCAAAATTCATGCTTCCAGATGAATTGGAGAGCCTCTAAATTGCCCATATGTTTATAAAAAGCAAATGTGTGTGTGCGTGTAGGCATATACATGTTCTCTAAATTCATTGAATGTTTGGAGAGGTTCAAGATAGTACAGTCATGTAATCAACGTAGCATAATTATAGATACTCTCAAGTGTGGTCACTGTGACTCCTAACAGGCTGAGGTCTGATGATCCTGCCAGCTTTTCAGAGGTGAGACCCCTTTCCCAATGGAGAGGCTGATGTCAGCTCACCTCAGACATTCCCAATTATTTTATTTAAATGTGGCATACACCCTCTTATCCTTGATTCTTTTTTGCCCTTCCCCCTTAAGCAGTGTTGCTTCAAAAAGGTGTACATGCATTTGCACGTACGGCCAATGACTGAACACGAAAATGCCGAAAGCAAAACGCCAGGACCACAGAATGTCAAAGCTGCGGATGATGAACCCGAGATTACCGAATGCCGGCCAGGCTACTATACCCCCTCTCAACTCATGGTAGCGCTTGTTGCGGGTGTGCGATTGGGACTTTCAAATTCGGCATTGCGCGTGACATTATGAGCATTCGCAAGTCTGAGATTTGACAATTTGGTTCAAAATTCTAAGGAATTGACCTTCAGTCACGCAAACAATTGGATGTAAACCCATGAAAAAGCAGTTCTGCAGTACCAGAAAGGTCATTTGCAGGGTTCTTCCTATGAGACCTGGAGAGACCTCACCCTCCTGAGATACCTGAACAATAAGATAAATTGGGGTGCAAGGAAAGGGAAAGCAAGGACTAAGTAGGGCATATGCCAAGCATACACTACTAGCCCCTAATTCCCCAAATGGCTCTAGGGAATGGATGGAGGGAATTGGGACTGTAACAGTGACATCATTTGTACAGCTACAATTACAATAACTTGATCACACAACCGTACTATTACTCATTGTGGGGATCACCACTGCAGTCTAGTTTAAGGAAGATTAACAGAGATGGCTCTCAAACGTAGTTAGCACAGCTGGAATGAAACAGGAGAAGAGGGTAGCATGCTTTTAGGATGGCAGAGGTAAATTCTGTTCTCTCCCTGGATAAGATGTCCAACCTATAATGTTTGGAGACTGTGTGGACAGAAGACCTTGGAGTTGCTTCCAAAACATCCGGTGCAGTAACCACTTAACTCTTTTGACTGGGCAGAAGAATGCCCTTAAACCTGGACATTAGGATGCCTGTCAGAAGAGTAGCTGGCTCAACCAGTGCCTTGTGCCATTACCACGAACCAACGCTCTTACCCACTCAGCTCTTCAAGTGAATAGCAAAAACTTTACTGTAACAAGCATTAGATCCATGTCCTAAGCTCTTCCACAAAAGAACCAAAACCCACCCCCTCCATTCAGGCTCCACTTCTATGCCCTGCCACAATCCTCTTTTTGCACATTTTATTAAAAAAATTAATTCTTCTTTTAAACTGTAGCAAACTGCTTGCTACAAATGTAACAAACAGTTGCTACAGTTTATGCCCTGACTATACAGAGTGCTACAGAGCTTAGCTTTTAGTTAAAAAAAGAAAAAAAAGTATTCTTGTTTTTATTTTTAACCTATAGCAAAAGTACAGTTGTGTACACTTACCATAAATGTAGATGATCAAGTATATTCACTGTTGCAGTCATTTCATTTGGGTAATCTGCTGGCAGGTTGCCCTCAGTCGGCCTGAATAACAAAGTCTACTTCCGCTTTTGATTCTTCAGCTGTAGTAACCAATGTAGATAATGTCGTCATTACGCTCCAACATGGAGGTGAGTCAATTGGGACATGAATGCTCTACAGCAAACATGGAGGACACGTTTGTTATGTTGGGAGCAAAACCCAAAATTACACCTCCTGTGTTTAGTAAAACTTTTCCCATGTTACCAGCTCCTGTTCACATGAAGAACCCACGCAAATGGAGCATGTCGCAGTATCACGAACAGAAGAGACATAGAGTCTCAGGATGACTGTATGTGACCCTAATATTGTTTATAACTTATCTGATTATGAGCTCAGTGTTGAACAAATGCAAGTATTGAACAAAGGCTTGACTTTTGTTCCAGATGCTATGTCTGACCATAGTCAGGTTATTTTAGATGTTTTAAGTTTTGCTAGGAATGTTATGTTAAAACAGATGTTTAAGGGGAATGATATGCTTGAAGTGAATAAGAATTTACGGCAACCGAGTGACTATATGCTGATATTTTGCCGTGCTATGTCTGTGTTTGTCAAATTATGTGAACAGGAAGTAGAAGAGTATTTTAAAAATGATCGAAAGAAATAATTTTATAATCTGTCTAGAACACAAAGAATGGCACTTGATAAATTGATAGAAAATGAAAGTATTATTATAAAACCAGCGGATAAAGGGGGTTCCGTAGTTGTCATGAATAGAGAGTTCTATTGTATTAAACTAAAAATGTTATTGGAGGATGCCTATACATTTGTTAAACTTTCTCCCATTATGGTAAAAAATCTGGCAGATAAGGTAAAGAATATTATCAATAACCTACAAGTTGTAGGCTTGTTGGATGAAGAATTAAATAAATTTTTATGGATTCAACATCCAATAATACCTGAATTCAAAGCGCTTCCTAAAATCCATAAGAGTGCTACTGACCCACCCCTAAGACCTATTGTTTCAGGAAGGGGATGAGTCACTGAAAATATATCCATATGGGTTGAATGTGCTTTAAAACCTATATTAGGTCTTTACCCAAGAATATTGAAAGATATAGCACAGTTTGTTTCATCCTTGTCAGAGCATTTAACTAAGGTGGATGATAAGAAATTTATGTTTGTCACACTGGATGTAAATAATCTTTTTACAGTGATTTATAATAAATATGGTATTCAAGCGATAGAGAGCATATTAAGTAATAAAACACAATTTAATATGGACACTATTCAAAAAATTGGTAAGCTCTTGAATATTGTCCTGGAATATAATATTTTCACATGTCAGGGAGATTACTATAGACAACAACAGGGTGTTGCCATGGGCACACCGTGTGCGAACTCATATGCCAACCTAGTGTTGGCATATTGGGAGGATAACACCATATTTGAAGTTACACATGCATGGACCAACAATCTACGCTTTTACGTACGTTTTGTTGACTATATTTTCTTTTTATGGGATGGTACAGAACGAGAACTGAAAGCTTTTATAGCTTATTTAGAAGGAAGTTCTGAATTTTTTAGGTTCTCTGTCAACTATTCTGAATTAACTGTAGACTTTTTAGATGTACGACTAACTAGCCGAGATGGAGGTGGCTTGATGACATCACTATATAGAAAAACCTGCTGGCGTAACAGTTTGCTACCTTTTGATAGCATGCACCCACGACACACCTTTGACAATATAGTCAAAGGGCAAGTATGTAGGATTTCAAGACTATGCAGTGAGAATGTTAAATTCCATGAAGAGGTGGATAACCTTCAGAATAATTTAATGCTGAGGGGCTACAAGCGTGATAAGTTAGAATCCTTAATAAGAAGTAGTAAGATCAAACGTAATAACACCGCTAGACCTTGGCTTAACAGAGTGGGTGGAACAGCCAATAATGAACAACAGGGGATATTTGATGGTAAGGGTAGGACTAATATGGTACTCACATATAGTAGTGATGTGGGCAGCATCTGTGAAATTATCAAACATCATTGGCAGGTGCTACACATGGATCCGAAGTTGAAGGAGATTTTAGATATTGCACCAAATTTTGTATTCAGGAAAAATAAGAACTTGAAAGATATACTCTGTAAAGAACCTAAGCATTCTGTAAAGGGTAATTCATTTACAAGGAAGATAGGCACACATCCATGCCACCAGTGTAGAGCATGTCGATATATTTTGCAAAAACATATATTTATACATCCAAGGACAGGTAGATAATACATATATAAGGGATATGCAAACTGTAGAACAAAGAATTTAGTGTATATAGCTGTGTGTCAGAATTGTGAATCATATTATGTGGGCAACACCAATACAATGTTTAAGACAAGGATATTCTAACATATGTCAGATATTAGGCACTCCAATGAACATAATGCACTGGCTCAACATGTAAGAGAGAACTTGAATCATACATTTCTATTTATGGCAATACAAATGATTACTTCCAATGTTAGAGGAGGTGATTTATTTAATGATATGGAATGTGCAGAAACTAGATGGATTATAAGGCTTGGGGCGGATAAGCAACCAGGTATTAATGCTGTTGTACCTTTAAAACCTATCCTGAAGAAAAGGAGGGTAAAATATTGAAAGCGGATTGGTTGCTTTGTATTTTAAAAATGAACTTTTGTGATGTTCTTTGTTATCTGATGAAGGGCATGTAGCCTGAAAACACTTATACAAGGTTTTATCTCTGATTTTATTAAATAAAAGACTTGACCAGCTCTACGTGGAGTTCTCTGCCTTATTGTGTTTTTGGACTTTGCTTGTGATAGGCAGAGTGACTTTAGTGCAATAAACTTTTTGTTTGGTGCTTTTATTTTTAACCTATAGCAAAAGTACAGTTGTGTACACTAACCATAAATGTAGATGATCGACTGTATTCACTGTTGCAGTCATTTCATTTGGGTAATCTGCTGGCAGGCTGCCCTCAGTCGGCCTGAATAACAAAGTCTTAGGTCCTGTGTGGGTTGCTGTCTCCTCTTCCATTATGTCAGGTCATCAGGGGTATAAAACATGCAGCCGATGCCATTTTCATCAGTTTTTCTTGCCCCAGATGTCAGGTGCCCCCCCAGATGGGGAGCAAAAATATATATAAATAAACTGTAAATATATAAATGCACTTTTAGAAACATAAACTTTACCTTCAACTAAAAGCAAATACACCACAAAGGCTTTTGAGTATAGTGGAGGAAAGAAAAGGTATAGAATGTGGGATGGCGGGTGGGTAACCCAAACTGCAACAGTGAATACACTCTAACATCTACATTTATGGTAAGTGTACACAACTGTACTATTCTTTGCGTTTCACTGTTGCAGTCATTACATTTTGGGTAGAATCCCAAAGCTATAGATGGGAGGATGGAACTAAACAGCATTAGGAGTGGCTAGAAGGCCCTGCAGGACTGCAGTGGCAAAGCCTACCCTGGATTTAGAGAAGAGAGATAAATGGTAATGCTTTGTGACGGTATGAACAGAGCTCCAAGTAGCAGCTTCTAGAATGTCTTTGGTTGGGACCCCTCTGAGAAAAGCTGCTGAAGTACAGGCAACCCTGGTGGAATGTGATCTGATCCCCTTGGGCACCAGTTTACCATGGTGCAAATAGCAGAAACGAATGCAGTGGCTTATCCATTTAGAAATAGTCTGCTTTGATATAGCCTTCCCCTCTGATCCTGCAGCAAATGCTACTAGTAGTTGCTCAGACTTTCTTAGAGATTTGGTCCTGTTTAATTAGAATCTTAGCTGTCATTGCACATCCAATGAATGCAGAATTCATTCCCCCTTGTTCTGTGGATTTGGGTAAAATGTTGGTAGGTGAATGGTCTGGTTAACAGCCACACTGGATACCACCTTAGGCATAAAAGAAGGATTGGTCCTGAGGGCCACCCTGTCCGGGTAAAAAATAATGAAAGGCTCCACTGCCATGAGAGCCTGTAGTTCTGAAACCCTTCTTGCTGAAGTGACTGCCAAAAGAAAAGCTGTCTTCCAAGAAAGAAATTTAATATCTGCAGTAGCTGCTGGTTCAAAAGGAGGCAGGGTGAGTTTTTCCAGCACAAAACTGAGGTCCCATGCAGGAGTTGGTGCTCTCCTGGGAGGCCTTAAATTTTTGGCCCCTCTGAGATACTATTTAAGCAGTGGATGAGAAAAGAGGGGAAGCTCTGTGTTGTAATGAGCCGAGATGGCAGAGGCATGGACTTTTATTGAAGAAAAAAATAGGCCCTTGTCAAACATCTCAGTTAAGCATTGTAAAATCTGAGGAATATTGGGCTTTGCTGTGTCTATTCCTTGTGCTTGGTTGCAAGCACAGAATCTCTTCCATTTATCAGCTTAAGATTTTCTAGTACTAGGCCTTCTGGCTTCCAAAATTACATCCATCACAGGTTTACTGAGAGATGCGGTTTGAATAATTAGTTGATTAGCCATGCTGCAAGATTCAGAGTTTGGAGCTGAGTGTGCAGAATTTGATAGTTCTGCTAAGACAGTAGGTGAGGTGTTTGAGGCAAGTACCACAGAGGAAGGTGTAACATATTCCTTAGAAGTGGGTACCAGTGCTGGCGGAGCCAGTCCGGAGCAATTAGGATCATTTCTGTTTTTTCCTGTCTGACTTTTAGTAAGACCTTGAAGAGTAGAGGCAGAGGGGGAAAGGCATGGACTGATAGGTTTTTCCAGCTGAAGGATAGATCATCCACTTTCCATGCTTTTTTGTGATTAGTTCTTGTGCAGAATTTGTCCAACTGATAGAAATGAGGGAGCCCAGACACCCAGACATAGATCTATTTGCCTCTCCCCAAAACTGTGTTAACATGCTGAAGATTTGTGGATCCAGTTTCCATTCATGCGGGTCCATAAGATTTCTGCTTAGGTCGTCTGCCAGAGTATTTTGCTTTCTTGGCAGGAATTGAGCTTGAAGATGTACTTGATAAGTCAAGGCTGTGTTCCACAAGGCCATGGCTAGTCTGCAAAGGGGGTAGGAATGTGTACCCCCCCTGCTTGTTTATGTACCACATAACTGTGGTGTTGTCCATCTTTATCAGTAGTTGTTCTGGATGAAGTAAGTCCTTGAAGGCTGTCAGAGCATTCTGAACAGCTAGCATTTCTTTCTGGTTGATATGCAGATGCATTTGGTTTGGGCTCCATTTGCCCTGAATGCATCTCCCTGCCAGGTGGGCCCTCCCCCCCAAGCATAGTCTGATGCGTCTGTAGTTAGGGTTTGGGTGGAAGGGGATAGAGTGAATGACAGTCTCTTGTTTTGGTGACATGTCTCTGCCCACCAAAGAAATTCCTGTTGTAGGCAGGGAATGAGAGGAATCATTGTTTCCAGGCTGTGACAATGTTGACTCCATAAACTTTTTATGTACCACTGAAGTTTCCTCGTATGTAGTCTCGAATATGGAATTAGAAGAATGCAGGATGAGATAAACCCCAAAGCCTGCAGAATTTGTCTTGCAGATAACTGGGATTTTGTTGCCATTTGTTTGAAGTATGTTGTCAATTGCCTTTGTTTGTCTGGCGTGAGGTAAGCCATCTGGGCAGTTGTATTCAAGCTTGCACCCAGGAATGTAATTATTTGAGAGGGTACCAGTTGTGATTTCTTTTCATTTATGGTGTACCCTAGGCATGCTAGAAGCCTTCTTACAAATGCTAGATGTTGAAGAAGACTGTCCTTGTCCTCTGCTTGAATGAGACAATCGCCCAGTTAAGGATAAATTTGAATGTTTCTTTGTCTGCAGAATGCAATTACTGGTGCCAGGCACTTTGTAAAGACCCTGAGCGCAGTAGATAAGCCAAAGGGCAGTGCAGAGAATTGGTAATGCAAAAATCCTGCTTTGAAGCAGAGGTAACTTCTGCATGACTCCCTTATTGGGACACGCAGGTATGCCTCTTTTAAGTCCAGAGTTACTAACCAAGCATTCTTGCCTAGCATAGGCAGAAGCTGTTGTAAAGTCAGCATTTTGAATTTTGGAATGTCCAGGAACGTGTTCAGAATCGATAAGTCCAGTATTGGACACGATGAATCATCTTTTCTGGGTACCAGGAAAAATCTTGAATAAAATCCTTGTCCTTTTTCCTTTTCTGGTACCGGTTGAATATCCTCCATATCCATGAGGGGCGTGACTTGTTTCTGGCCCTCTGCCCACTGGTTTTGTGGCAGATCCAGCCATACGTTTGGAATTGGTAAAGTATGGAAATGAAATCTGTACCCCTGGGATACTATGTTTAATACCCACTTGTCCTGGGTAATTAACTGCCAATTTTGAGCATGAAGTGCTAATTTCCCCCCAAGGGGTCTGCCAAAAGATAAATGCTTGGAGATGGTAGAGGAAAGTCATTGAGACTGCTTACTGTAGGGCTGTGCTTTGTTTCCTCCAGATTTGGAGGTGGAGGCACCCCATTGCTTTGACCTGTATGAACCCTGTGATTGATATCTGGAGCCTTTTGAGCACCTGGGTTTGCCCTGAGTGGTTCTGTTGGACACAGGAAAGGACCAATTTTTAGTTGGCCAGTGCCTACTGAACCTGGGTGGCTGCACTTGCAAAAAATCTTTTACAGTTTGCATAGATTTAGCTTTGTCTTGCATTTTCTTTAAAACCTCTTCTGCCTTATTACCAAACAGAGTATCATGGTACAAAGGGGCATCCAACAATTTAGCTTTAACAAGATCAGGCAGATTTTGCTCCTTGAGCCAGGCATGCCTTTTAATCACAGATCCAGTAACGGCGGTCCTACAAGAGGCCTCCAAGGGATCAAAACCACATTGCAAAGTATGCTTTCCAACCTGTTCTGCTGAATGCAATAAATCCTGTAACTCTTTATTTTCCACACAATCAGAAATCAACATCATTTTCCAAGCCCATAACATGTTGTTGATATCTAAGCATATGAAACTGGCAGTTTAAAGCCCCGATTGCCAAGGTTGCAGACATATAAACCTTCTTACCCCATCTATCCAGCGCCCTGGAATCTCTATCAGAAGGGGTAGGATTTTTGGCAGTAGAAGCCTTAACACCCTTGGGACCCTGAGAAATAGTCTCAGGATCAGCAGCTGGATTTTTGAAAAGAAATTTGTGGGAGTCAGGAACCCTGTAATATCTGGCTTACTAGGAGCCGGAAGCAGGGAATCAGGAGCCATGCTTGATTCCGAGAACACATCATCAACAATGTCTAATACAGGAGGTATAGCCAAAGGCCTATGCTGAGGAAGAAGAAGAAAACCCCTAAGCCTCTTTTTTTGATTCAGAGAAGTCCTGACTCTCCCAGTGAAAATGTTCCCTTAAAGTATGCAAAGTCTCTCCAAAAGAGTAATCCTCAGGAGGAGATGCAGATGGGATGGATTCCTCTGCATTAGAATCTTCATAGGGTGGAACAGAAAATTCCTGATCAGAAGAGGAATCAGAAGAAATGGAAACCTGATCTGAAGATTCATAATCAGTGCCTTGCCTAGGCCTCTTAGCTGGGGGTGGTTGGGAACCCCTGATCAAGGTAATTCAATCCTTAGCCATTTTGATCATCTGTTTTTTAGGCATAGGGACCTGAGCACGTGGCTCATGCATCGGTTTTTTAGACATAGAAGTTGTTTTTCACCTTGTTTTTTTTGCTGGTGTCGGTTTAATGTAAAAATGTTGAGGCCTGAAAGCACCCTCAGAAGCCGGTGCCTGCTCAGCGGCTCCAGACCCATCCAAGGGAGAGACATCCGCGGGTTCAATACTTTGCGAATCTTGTGGCATACCGAACTCCGTATGAGTCTTGGTAGAGGCCTGTGATTCAAAAGTAGCGGGCATCAGGGGCTGCAAAAGTGCCTCACTGAGTACTGGTGAACCTGCGACTGTCTTAGGAGAAGCTTCGTCATCGGTTTTGGACCTCGACGGTCTGTCTTTTTTCTTGCGTTTTTTGTGAACTCCGGTAGTCGGATTGCTAACCGACGACATTTCAGGGTAGTTAAATCTTGAACCAAAATATTTAGAAGCAAAAATATATTGACGCTTAATAGTGCGTTGGTTAAATTTAGCACAAAACCGACAACAGGGCACGTTGTGATCAGGGCCTAGGAAAGGAATACAGTACAAATGAAATTCCTTATGAGGTATTTGCTCCCCACAAATAATGCGATTATTAACTTTTACTGACATCAGAAAGGAGCAAGAAAAAGATTCCCCAACGGGGTACTTAGCGTTAGTTTGAAGACTTTGGTTCTGAAACTTGAAAACAAAAATTTCAGGAGTCGGCCGACCGGCACTTGCGAACTGCTTCTGCTTCGGACACCGAGCGGCAAGAAAGACTGATGAAAATGACATCAGCTGCATGTTTTATACCCCTGACGACCTGACGTCATGGAAGAGGAGACAGCAACCGATGCAGGACCCAAGACTTTTGTTATTCAGGCCGACTGAGGGAAACCTGCCAGCAGATTACTCAAATGTAATGACTGCAACAGTGAAACACAAAGAACATCTGCTTGCTTCAATGTAGCAAGCAGTTGCTATAGTTTAGACCACACATGGAAGAATACAGAACTCATGTTTGACCAAAAATGCAATACCAGCTTTTAAAAGCCGACATTGCATTAAAGAGAGACCTGGATCAGCTGATCGTGCCCCACAACAATTTGCACTCGGGGCATTTGCTCTGCTACTGATGACTGCCGTATAACTGACATCTGTTTACCATCCTTAGTTCTCATTTGCCCATGAAGTAACAGTGGTCTGGTGGGAGCCACATAGCTAGCAGTCCAGGTAGCAAATGCCCCTAGATAACAGCCGTAGCAGGAGAACTCTCAAAGCTCTACCTCCTAGCAAAAACTAAACCAGAACGAGGGGATTTGTTGGGTTAGAAGTGAGGGAAAAGGTATGTGACTAGGTACCTTCATTAACTCCAGGCTGGCATTAGGTATGAGACAAAGGGGCAAAGGAAGAGATATATTGCTGCAACAGTAAACATGCTCAAGCATCTACGTTTATGATAAGTTCCTGCACAACTACACTACATTCTTCATATTTTTCACTGCTGCAGTAACTCTTGGAGATTCTTAAAGTTTATAGAGTCTGGGTGGTTGGCCCATTCAAGGAGTGGGCTGTAACAGCCCTTGAAGGATCGCTATGACAAAACTTGCCCTGGTTCTGGAGATAATTCCCCAAGTTGTAGTGTTGTACACAGACAACTAGGTTGCTACTTCCTAAACGGCCTAGGTGCTTAATCCCTTAGGGAAAGATGTGGTTGCTGCCTTTGCCATAGTAGAATGTGCCCTGGCATACCTTTGAGCAGTTTTCCATGGAGGAATAGAATAGAATGAATTAGGCTAGCCATTTGGAGATGGCCTTTTCTGGCAAAGACCTACCTTCTCTGCCCTTTGCAAAGGCTGTGAATAGCTGAACTGTTTTTCTCACTTCTTTTGCCTTTTCTGGTTAAGAGTCTGAGTTGCCTGTGCACATCCAGATTATGTAGAATCCTCCATTACTCTGTAGGAGAGTAAAAATATTAAGAGGTTAATGGTTTGATTAAGAGATACTTCTGCCACACATTGGGCATGAAGGATTGGTTGATGTTGAAGGAAAAGCTTGCCTTTCTGAACAGGAAATACTGTTGCCACATAAGGCCCTGCAATTCAGAAACCCTCCTGTCAGAAGTTATGGGCACTAGACAGATAGAGGTGCTGACTCAGACAGTGGCAATGTCAGTTTTTCCAATACATAATTCAGCTCCTCATTTGAAGAGACTTCCTTCTTGGATGATCTCAAATGCAAAATACCTTTAAGGAGTTGTTTCATTAGCATCAAAGGTAAAGGAACCATTCATTTAATTTCTTGACTGCTATCACACAGCTTTTCCATACCAGTGATGTTCAGTAAATGGCAGGTAAGCAGAAGCTTTCATGTATAGATGCAAGCAAACGAATGAGAGTATCATAAATTCAAGTATGTTGTGATACAATAATTATCAAGCAAAAAACACAGCCAAACTATTACAGCTTTAGAGATGCATGAAAAACAACGTCAGGGGAAATAAGACAACCTGTATGGTTGTGGTCTGATTCTCTTGTGGTCATCATGCTGCAATTTGTATTCATGAAAAAACATAAAATATTTAATTTTCTAAGAAAGCAAAGCCACTTCAGCACATAGTGTGGAAATTACAATGTATGGCTAATAGGGTTCAGTCAACTTGGCCTGCATCAATGTGCTTCGCAAGGACTGCTCCCTTGAATAATTACAACTGTTTAATTCATGTCTTTAGGTGTTTATAGTTTTTTTATTGCACTGCTGCCTCCTGCAGAGAATTTTGATTAGTTCAACTACCTGAAATCCACTTCTGCACCTTTACTTTAAAGCTACAACAGTTCACTGATGAGTAGCGCTTTTTTAGTTTCTACAAATCTCAGTGGTTAGTAGTCATGCAACAGTTCAGTACAGTAATCTAGCATAATCCACAGCAACAGTATCTGACAAATGTCCTTCTATATCACTGTTGCAGTATTCCAAACAGATGGGATCTAATGCCCAGAACAGCCCAATGCTCAGCCAGTATACAGAAGCCTAATGACATCTTATATGTACCGTATGTCACACTTATGGGACCCCCACACAGAAAGTATGGCATAAAAGGGATGTACGGATGCAACTATCCAGAACTTCTTTGCCGCCAGTTTCAACATCATTATTGCTAGTTTGTTTGAATGCCTTGTTGCTGTACTAAATACTTAGCTGCCAGATAAGTGCCCCCTTGGGGTTGTTTTTTTTTTTCTTTTCTTGGTCTTGTATTTTATTTTGCTACCTAGAGTTCATATCATCCAAAAAGGAGAAATGTCAGTGTGTGAGCCAGATTCTCCATAAGCATAGTGATGAACAGTTTCTTTTTTTTTTGTTTGGTTGCTTCCCACAACCATACTTCTTGTAGTTTCTGTAAAGCATGTGCCTAAGACACTCAGAAGCGGTTTGTCTTCTCTGGCCAATTATCTTGAAAAACAATGGCTTAAACAGTTACATAGAGTACCATGGCAGAATCCTTTAACCCCAAGACACTACCACTAGGTAAGAACAAGGCCAAGAAGTTCAGCTGGATTCTTTAGCTATCCAGCCTTAACCAAACATCCCTCTAGAAGCAGGTAATAGCTCTGCAGGTCGTCTGGCGTCTACATCAGATTCCTCTGCCACAACCCTGTCAGAGGCTGGCATGGATCCGTCTTTTCGCATATCTTCAGACGTTGCAGGCATCTGCTCTAGACATCGAAGAGGAACTGCAGTTGATTACATCAGAGGGTTCTAAAAGGACTCCATAGGTCAGGGAGGATGCTCTGGGACCTCTTATCAAATCTCGCAAAGGGTTAGAACCTCTGTATTTGTTAGGGCTGATGTCCCTCCCAAAATAAGACAAAAATTAAGCATGTTTCAGTCTGTCCTATGGATCTTCAAAGGGAATGGTAAGAGTTTACTCAGGGCTTGTTTTCTGCATTTATGGTTCTAAAGCCACCTCAAGGGGTTTTGGTACCTGTCCTCATTGCACCTCTACTGCTTCTAAATGGCTTAGGGAACCAGATTTCTTGGATGATTATTCAATGTCTGGTAAAGAGTCTTTGTCCTAGTCTTCACAGATACCTTTGCCTTATGGTTCTGATGAAGAGGAGTCTGTTAGCCCTGAGTCTCCATTTGAGGAATTGTCCTTTGGGGACACAATTGCTATGACAATGGAATACTTTAAGTGGGATTCTTCTACAGTGCCTGATATTCAGAGAAGATATTACAAGTTGCTTCAGCTGAACACTCCTAAACCATTGGCAGTTCCTCATGTGTTGACTGCCTTGCTAGATACACTCATTGCTGCTTCCACGTCTCCTGATTCTCAGCCTCCTGCTCCTAAGAATCCCGATAGGTTCTACAAGGTTACTGAGGATTGTCAGTTTTTATTTAAATGTCCTTCTGCTGATACTGATATAGTGTCAGTCTCTTCTGACAAACTTTCTAAGCTTTTGCCCTCTTTCAAATGTTTGCCTTTTGATATGAATAGTAGGGCAATGGAGAAGATTGGTAAGAAAGTTTATAATGCTTCCACTTTGGCATTTAGGGCTACTAATTACCAGACCCACATGACCAGGCAACTTCAGGCCTTGAGTGCTGAGGTTGTCCAGTTATTCTGACCTCTCGATTCTGAAGGCAAATCCTCTCTCTGCTTTATCTATTTTAGATTCTGCTTCCCAAACTCTGTTAAGTGTAGCTGTGATGCTGCTGATGCCTCTTCCAGGGCTGCAGCTTTTGGGTCTGTCATGAGGTGTTATTCTTGGCTTTGTCTCTATTTTCTACCTGAGGATATTGAGGCCAAATTATTGGATCCTCCTTTGGATAACAGACATCTTTTTGGGACTGCTGCTGCTGAAATGTTTAAGTCTCTTCAAGAGAAAGGCAGAGCCTTGCGAGATCTTAAATATATTTTCTCTCTCCTATCCCGAAGTTCCAGAGGAATTACCCTTCTCTAAATCTGCTTTTTTTCACAGGCAACCCTGCCAGGCCTCCAAGGGCAGGAAGGGTGGCAGGTGGGCCCCATTGCTAAGTCTTCTCAGACGTCTGTGGCCCAGAAGTCTCCTTTATCTGATAAGCCTGCATCTCTTTGACAACCACCCCCTTTAGACCAGATTACTTTGTCCCTTCAGATTTTCCTTTGTCTTTCAAACTGGCATCTCATCATTTCAGACCCTTGGGTTATTTCTATCATACGTCAGGCTTACTTCATGGTATGGAAGTCTGATCCTCCTTCAGGGATTCCTCAACCTCCTCTGTGCAGCTTCCTCATTTCCCAGAGATTCTAGGGTGCCTGATGAACCAAGGAACCATTCAACATGTCCCCCCTTCCCAAGTGGGAAAGGGTTTTCAGTCCAGGATGTTCCTGGTTCCTTGAAAGGAGGATACTTGGAGACCTATTCTGGATCTCTCTTGGTTCAACACTTTTCTCAAGTTTCTTTCTTTTTGGATGCTTACTCTTCAACCCTGGTTTCCTCTTTTACTACCACAGGCTTTTCTGGTGTCTTTGGATATGAAAGATGCTTACTTTCATATCCCTCCCTATTCACCATCTTTTCAGGAAGTGTTTATATTTCTCTATGTCTTCCCTTCATTTTCAGTTTTCCACTTTGTCCTGTGGCCTCTCTACTGCCCCAAGGGTATTATTCAGATCTTTCCTTATCTAGATGACCTGTTGCTTCAGGCACCTTCTCCCAGCTGCCGGTTACAGGACCTGGTGTTCACAAGCTATCTTCTTCAATGCCTGGGGTCCAGTATCCAGTTCCAAAAGTCCACCCCAGCTCCTTCTCAGTATCCAAGTGTACCTGGTATGCAGGATTTAGACAGTGCCAAAAGTTTTGTCATTGACAGCCTTCTTTCATTTTCTTCTTGCCCTGACTGCCATGCCAGCCTGGGACTTTCTTCAGGACCTGGGATTCATGGCCTCTTCTGTTCTAATGCTCTCTATTGCCAGACTGCATATGTGGATGCTTCAATGGTACCTAAAGTCAATTTGACTGCAGCCTTGTCACCCTCTTGATTTCAGTGTACCTCTTCTTCACTGTCTGAAGAAGGAATTTGAGTAGTGGATTCAACAGTTTGCTCTCAACCCAGGCAGGCCCTTTCATCCTTCAGTCTGACATGGGGTGGGGGCTTCTTTTGGTTATCTGAACGTTCAGGGTCTCTGGCCCCCCATCAGATGTCTGATCATATCAATATCAAAGAGGTGAGAGCTCTGGTTCTAGCCCTTCAATCTTTTCACATGATGTTCTTTCCAGGCCCCATGAAGGTATACACAGACAGCACTTCAGTGATATGGTGCGTCAACAAGCAGGGAGGCACAAAAATCTTACCTCTTCTGTAAAATGGCTCCTCAGGCTTGGGAGGCGGCTGTCGGTTATCAGTTAACTCTTCAGGTGGTATACATTCCTTCAGAGCACAATATAGTGGCAGACTCTTTGCAGGTCCAAAACACAGGCTTACAAATGAATGCTTCACAGAGATGTGTTTTTGGACATTGTCCATTGGTGGGGTATTCCTCAGGTAGATCATTTTGACTCCCCTCTGAACACGCAGCTTTTTTCTTTGGTTCCAGAGTGTCATGTCATCTTGTGTGGAAGATGGATGCTCTTTCTTTTCCTTGGAAGGGGATGTTTCTTTATGCTTTCCCTGATCTTCCTCCGCTTCCAACTGTCCTGCAGAAGATTCAGCTGGATTCCCCAAAAATCTTGCTAGTGACTCCCTTTTGGCCAAGACAGCACTAGTATCCCCTCTTAATGCATCTGGCCAGGGGCAATCACCACATGTTATCTCATCAGTTGAATCTTCTCACACAGGACAAAGGGTATCTCATCCATCCTCAATTATCCGCTGTTCAACTGACACTGTGGGTGATGAAGTGTTGATCCCTTTCAGGCACCTCTTTTTTGAGGACATGTTCAGGGTTTTACAGGTAGCAGGGAAACCTAAAACCAGAAAATGTTATATGGCCAAATAGAAAAGATTTTCTCTCTGGTGCCATGCTCCTAACAAGGACACTTTTTTTCAGTGGGGTTCTCGCTGGTTGAGTTGCTCCAGTCTGGTCTGGCCTGTTCCTCTGTAAAGACCTATCTGTCAGCCATTTCTGGTCATCTTTCCTTGAATCGTTCTTTGGCTACTTGTTTTGAGGGCAAACAATTTCTTAAAAGTGTCCTGCTTATTATTCCTCCAAGGAAACCTATTCTTCCTCCTTGGGACCTTAATTTTATTTTTGAAAAAATGACTCTGGCTCCTTTTGAGCCTGCAGACTCTGCTTCTTTGCAGCATTGTACCTGGAAAACTGTTTTGTTGCTGGATCTTACTTCTGCTCGGAGAGTTTGACCTTCAGGCCCTTATGGACATTCCTCCTTTTTTGTTTTTTTTTCACAGGGACAAGGTGCCCCTCCATACTAATCTTTCTTTTATGCCCATGGTAGTAAATGAGTTGTCCCCGAGGTACTACTTGGATAAAACTAAGGCCATTCATAAGTCTGATTAGCTTTTTGTTTTTGTTTCCTTTCATCCCAGGACATTGGGTTTGGTCGTTCCTAAGCAAACCATCTCCTCCTGGATATCTAAGGCCATTTCTTTTTGTTATACTTTTCACGGTAAGTCTCTGTCTACTTTTGTTCAAGCTCATCCCACTAAGGCTGTTGCCTGTGTTGTTGCCGTCCTTAAGGGATTGGACACCAATTCTATCACTGAAGCTGCTACTTTGTCTTCAGTGCATACCTTTACTAAGCATTATAAGTTGGATACGGTTTCTAGGGCCAGAGCAGGTTTTGCTGAAACCATTTTATATGGGTTTGTTGACAGCTCTTGTAAACCTTCCACCTCCCATTCTATTTCTTTAGCTTTTTTACTCTCCTTTCTCTTTGGAATACTGCACAGTGAAGAGAAGGATACCTATTGTTATGGCAAGATTTTACACAACTGTACTTTCTAGAAATGTATATGAGAGATGCCATAATGTGAGAGACTTAGGAGATGTCAAAAACAGGTCAAGCTGAATGCCGTTTACATTATTTACTTTAACAAGTAAGACTCAATGAGAAAAAAATGTGAAAATGTTAATATTTTACCAGCAGATTAAATAGTAAAATGGAGGCTACAGAGAAAAAAATGAACATAATTTTCCTCCAGCAGTTTATTTGTGTGAAGAAAAACCTGTCATACTTTCTGTTCTGTGCTTGAAGCTGTCATTATATCATAAACTTATGGCAGAGATATGAGGTGGCTACAACAGGACTACAGGAAGTACGGACATCACATGGAATTTACAGTACAGTGGATCGTTTACAGACAGAGCCGTTCTTTAAATATACAAACAACATTTGTTGACAAAAACAATGGAAGTAAATTAAACAAAAAATAAAAGTGAGAACTATCAATGACTATATATTTTTTTCTTCTCTGCAACAGAAAGACTTCTGACATGAACAAAACTGATATACTCATGAGACCAGGACTAAATCACCTGTACACTACAAATATACACAACTGGGATGTGCAGACCTTTCTGAAACTCCTGTCAGTCAGTGCACTTTTTTCTGTATGACTTAAGGTACATCTGACACTTAACAGTTCTCATCCTCAACCTAGCTTATGGTTAGAAACCACTGACCAAGTTTGGCAGTCTGCTACTAAGGGAGAAAACTTCATACTACATAACATTTGCTGCTGGAATGCTAGCTGACTTACAAATGTTATACTTTCCTTAGTAATACGCAAAAATGTGATAAATTACAAGTCCAACTGAAAAACCACTGCAGTAACAGTTGGGTTCATAGTCATGCCAAACAAAGCCAGGGCAGGTCTTGCTATGACCTTACCATGCGGGATATTACCTGCAGAGTCATATCCTTACTGCAAATACCATGTTTTACAAGTGGTCGTCGGTGTACTACTGGCATCATTAGTTAACGTAAGCTGCAAACTGCTCAGATCCTGTAAAAAATACATGATATGTACTCAAATTATCTAAGCACCTCCTACGAGTAGAGTGGGACATAGTCCCTCAATGGTTTGACATTTTTCCTCCAAGCTTTAAAAAAAACATATGTGCAAAGGCATGAAACTGAATGCACACCTACTTTCCATTTTCACCTTAGCACTTCACTCTTGGGTTACAGTGTGAGCTCATTCTTTCTTTTCCATTTAAAAAAAAAATTTTACATGAAAAAAAAAAAGATTTTCAAGAACCTACTGTCTGCCATGATGTTTGCACTCTTCCTAGCCTGTGTCAGGGAAGGGCACATTTGTGGATAATGAGATGTTGTGTTAGCAGGGGTTCAAAGTCTTTTTCAGTTGTCATAGTGACAGCCTCCATTGAGTAGTATCGTTTAGCTTTTTTTTTAAAAAGTAAAATAAATAGTAATTATCTGTTTTGTCTCTGTGCTCTAGCAACAGAATGTATAATTATGAAATGCAATTAAAACAGAAATTGTGGCTTTTTGCTTTCTAATGCATCACAGTGCTGCTGAATGTACCTGCACAGCTTTTCTTCCTTCAGTTTTGGAAAAACTTTTCATACTGCAACTTAGGGAAAATGTCATATGTGTACTTTGAGTTGTACAGGATTTCTCTTTTAGAAGTACCTGGGAGTTGGATGTGCCAGAAAAAAGACTTCCAGTTCCTCTTAGTTGCCATCACATTGCAAGTCAAAGTGCTCAACCTTAACGTGTTAAACCCACATGATGTGAAAAAAGACAGAATGCATTCTGTTTTGTGCCTTTGCATATGATATTTACATCACTTTGTAGGCAAAACCTGCAACAGTCACTACTGATCTGCTCAAATGATAGGCGGCTATAACAGTCATACAGCACTAATCACATCCAGGGAGACTAGATAACCAACCAGATTAGCATTAGCTACATAAAACTGGAGCAAAGCTAATCAGTACTGCATAATTTTCTAAACTCATCTATATAGATTTATTTCCAAAACCATATCACTTGCTTATAAATCTGGAAAAACTTGTACTGGTAATATGACATAACTAGTAAACAGTGCTGCCAGCAATTAATGATAACTGGACTTAAGGTTGTTGGAGTCTTTCACTCAGAGGAAGGAATTTATTATGTTCATCCCTTAAATGCCACTGGAGTCGATAAGTGTCAAAACTGAATCATCAGCTCTTCAAAGTTCATTTACAACTGACAACATTTGAACTGTGTCACTGTACAGCATTCCTAATCCACTTTCAGCTATTTAAAAGCTCACCATTATGGTGGTTGAAATAGCATTCAAAGTGCACTGCTTTACATTTTTTTCTCTACACACTAGTCTGCTAAACACCCCAAATTTATGCCTTCTGTTATGTCACAAACATAACTGGTATTTTCAAAACTGTAATACACAGTATTACTGAAACTAACAATATTGTTTTCATATTTAATAAAAGTTAAAATACACGAAATTCCTATTATAAAACAAAGATTTTTGCTATCAATTATTTACAAATAGTTCAGGAAAGAAGTATAAATACTGTACTTCTTTTATACTTATGGTTTAGGAAAACAATTTACAAAATATTTTACTATTTACAATAATCTGTAAAACTGTCCATATTAAACTCTTTTTTTTTTTGTAGATAGAGTAGGCATACAACAAACATCCACCCACTGGGGTTTATTAGAATTTAGCTGCATATGTACATCTTTGACCAGGCTGTTGTGAGACAGAAGTTTTCAGAACTTATGTACTAGTTCCTAAAATGTCATCAAAAATCAAGCTGTTTAGCCAGTCATCATCGGCACCACTTGGGGTCTTTGTAAGTGAGTCATAGAATTCAGCCTCATTGTTAGTACCAGTTAAGACACTATTAGTCTGATGTGGAACAAAGTCATAGGATGGCAGTTCAGTGACAGTGTTCATCCCACTGAAGGCTGGAGAAGGCTGTCCGGTGGTAGAATAACAGGGTGGAGCTAGTCCTTGAGGATGACCCATTGGATTCAAACCAGCCATGTCCGTTGGCATTTGTTTCATGCCATTTGCAGTCAATAGCTGTCCTCTTGACAGATTACTCTGTAAAGTCTGATTACTCAACATACCCATATTCTGTCCAGATTGCAACGCGGCCAGTTTCTGCATATGCCTCGCCTGAAGAGTAGCCATCTGGTTAGGTGGCACCACAGTTTGATGAGGAATCTGGTGACCTGGAATGTTAGGTCTTAGGTTCTGTTTCAGAAAGTGTGCACTGTGTGGGAACTGCTGCATACTTGCCTCCATTGGATTTGGAGCTGCGGCTCTTTGAACTGTCCCTGGGTTCCACATCTGACCTGGTGAATTGGAGTACACGCCAGGCGCTCTTGGCATATTGGGATGTCGAAGGTGTTGCTGAGCTGTGGCAGGCACTCCTCCCAGTGAGCCGGAGCTAAACCCAGACATTGACATTACTGGTCGAATTGCAGCCTGGCTATGAACTGTTTGGCAGGCTGCTGTAATTCCCAGGGGATTCTGGTTAGATCGAAAAGACACACCGAATTCAGTAGGAAACATGATTTGCTGCTTTCCATGATTGTGGGTCATCATTCCCACTGTGCTGCTGTTCTGATTACCAGCAGATGATGTCAACCCAGTAACCAGCGCGCTCTGCAGGATTCCTGAATTTGAAGGCATTATGTGATGAGGCAGGGTTACATTTGGACCATGCTGACCACATTCAGTTATATTCTGCGTCATTCCTACAAAAGAAATGAAACAAAAGAAGAAGTCTGTAAGCATACTGTACTTAGCATCACAAGTGAAACTTTACAGGTTTTATTTTTCTGAATATACTATATCTCTTGACCAGTTTGCAGCTTAAAAGATCCCTGGAAAATTCTACTTAACCAGTTAACAATTAAAGACTTTAAATAAAATTATTAAGATAATTAACTAAAAAGTAAACTTTTCTTTTTTTTGTTTTTTTTTGGGGGGGGGGGGGCGGTGGACAGTAATAATTTTGTTTTTCTTTCACCAAAATTTTAAATTATGACCCATACCCTGGTACGGCTTGGGAGCCAAACCCTTTTAAAATTTTAGGACATCAGTTCAGTCCTCATAACCAGACACTCTACAACTTCAAACCATGAAGATTACAGTAACATGCCCATGCTATACTGAATCCTTTGACAGGAAGTTTTTGAAGTAGCATCAATACATAGCTAGGCTATCACTGACAAAATGGAAGGTCAACACTTTACTAGAACCTGAAAAAAAAAAAAAGAAAACTATTTTTCATCATGCCTTGATCTTCTGTGCAGTAATAAGGTTGCACTGTCATCACTGCTTAAAACCATTTTGTATTTTGTTGCATCTCAACAGGGACCGTTATAATATTCTGATTTTATTCTTCAATTCAGCATCAAGAAAGACACATAAGGACAACTGGAAACTGTGAATCAAGGAAGAAGTAGTTTGGTTGCTTCTGGGCTTCTATTTCAACACCTCGAAATATGCCAGACCTTTATATTACACAGCGAGACATTCATGGATCACATCCATCTCACCTCAGGAGGGTGAAGGTGAACTATGTCCCTAAGGGGAAATAATGAGGACAACAGGTCCCAGCCGTCATGACAATCCACTGAATAAACAGCATAAAACACACACAGACTACTACCAAGGTTCACACTTTATATGTTGCTACAAAATCCACATTAAGAGCTACCAACTTCCAAGAAACCCTTTCTGCCAACTTAAAACTTGTACTTCACAGGATTGTGATATGGTGATAATTCTGAGAATGAACTCAGCAATTACTACATTTGAATAATTAACAAACACAGTAATACTGACAAAAGGCATGTGATCATGTATAGCAGTTCACTCACTAAAAAGGTTTAAAAATGCAAGAACAGTATGACTAACAACATAGTTAGGCTAACTATGAGAAAGGTCTGCTACTCTGCCTTCAAATTTTAAAGCTTTAAGTATGTTCGAAAATAAAAGAATTGTCACCTTGAAAATGAGTCATCTGTTGAGTTGTGTAATGACCCCTGTGTACAGATGGCACTCCCATCACAGACTGCCTGTTCTTCTCCTAAACAGAAAACAAGAGCACACATTAAAAAGACATTCATGAAGACTCCACCTACAATGGCTGACGAGGAACAAAAAGTTCAGTTGAATACGCTTACCGTAAATGTAGATCTTCGAGTGTATTCACTGTTGCAGTCCTGACTTGTGGGATTTCCTGCTGTGGAAGCCCTTGACCGGCCTCACTACCAAAGTAAAAATATCCCTCCTCCATTGGCTGGCAGATGTCCTACCTTGACATCAGTATGCTTTGGTATAAAGGGAGCCAGCCGACGCCATGACATCAGTTTTTTCTTGCCCATTAAAAGATAGGAGCCCCTAGGATGAACCATAAGCAAGGGTCAAAGGTAGAAAAAGGGACCTGCAGGGTAAACACCCAAGGGGTCATCTGGTTAGCGAAGAAAATAGAAGCAGAATACTACTGTAGACAAAAGGGGGCAGGAGGGATGGAAGGAAGAATGCAACAGTGAATACACTCGAACAGCTACATTTATGCTAAGTGTACATAAATGTACTATGTTCTTTGTGTTTCACTGTCGCAGTCCTGAATTGTGGGACGATTCCCAAAACTGACAGGAGGGTGGAAGGTAGAGTATGGAGAAGAGAGGATGCCCTGCAAGATGGCAGTGGCAAATCCTGCTCTAGACTTGGAGAAGTCTAAGTGGTAGTTTTGGTAAAGGTATGCACAGATGACCAGGTAGCAGCTTCCAAAATGTCTTTGGTAGGTAATCCTTTCAGGAAGGCAGCAGAATTAGAAATGACCTGAGTGAAGTGAGTCCTTACAATTTTAGTAGGCTTTTCACCATGATGGCTGTAACAGAAGGAAATACAGTGGGATGTCCACTTTGAGACAGTCTATTTGGAAACTGGTTTCCCTTCAGAGCCACTGGCATAGGACACAGAGTTAGTCTGATTTTCTGAAAGATTTAATTCTGCCAACATAGCAACGAAACTGTGTGTGCACATACAAGGAGTGAAGGATTCTTTCCCCCTGGTTCTGAGGCTCGGAGAAAAAAGGTGGGCAAGTGTATGGCTTGATTCAAGGATGTGCCAGTGACCACCTTGGGCATAAAGGATGGATTAGTTCTGAGTGATGCTCTGTCTGGGTGGAATATGATAAACGGTTCCACAGCTATGAGAGCTTGCAGCTCAGAGACCCTCCTAGCGGAGGTGATAGCCAGTAAGAGGGCAGTCTTGCAGGTTAAGAATTTTAAATAAGCAGAAGCTGCCAGTTCAAGGGGGGTGGTGTCAATTTTTCTAGAAGAAAACTGAGGTCCCATGGAAGTGTGGGTTGTCTCCTGGGAGTTCTGATGTGAACCACTCCCCTTAGGAATTGTTTCATCAGGGGGTGGGAAAAGAAGAGTAGGGATGTGGGCTGAAACGGCAGTCGTGAATTTTGATGGAAGAAAAGGCTAGGCCTCTGACCACCAGGGTAGCTAGACAATCTAAAATGGCAGAGATATTGGTTGAGTTAGGATTGAGGCCTTGCTGGTGACACCAAATGGAGAATCTTTTCCACTTTGCTGAGTTTGATGTCCTAGTACTAGGCTTTCTAGCCTCTTTGAGAATGTTTTGAACTTGTCTACTTAGGGTATGCTCAGAGTAGTATTTGGGGAACTATCCAGGCTGAGAGTTTGAGTGTCTGTAGGTTGGGATGCACAAACATACCCCTGTCCTGAGTCAGAAGGTCCACTCTCTGAGGTAACTGCCATGGATTTTCATTGGTTGAACTTTGTAGCAGAGGATATCAGTGCTGCCTTGGCCAGTATGGGGCTATCAGGTTGACTCTTGGGCCCTCTTCCCTGATTTTTAGGAGGACCTTTGGAAGATGCGGCAAGGGAGGAAACCCATAAAGAACAGGTGTCTCCAAAGGAAGGAGAAAGCATCTGTCCTCCAGGCTGTGGGTAGTTTGCTCCTGGAATAGAATCTTTTCAGTTGAGCATTTTCTTTAGTGGCAAAGAGGTCTATCTGTGGGGATCCCCATTTCTGGACTATGTGGAGAAATGTTTCTCAATGCAGATGCCACTCACAGGGATCCATCAAGTTCCTGCTGAGATGATCTGCTAGAGTGTTTTAAGTCTCTGGGAGGTATTGTGCCAAAAGGTGGAACCCCAGAGAGTGAGCTGGCTTCCCAGAAATGCATCACTAGTTAACAAAGAGGATAAGAGTGGGTGCCCCCTTGTTTATGTACCACATGACTGTGGTGTTGTCTGTTTTGACAAGCAAGCTGCCTGGTTTCCAATGATCTTTGAAAATCATTAGGCCCTTTTGCACTGCCATCATGTGCTTGTATCTGAATTGATCTTCCCACCTGCCCTGGGGAAAGGTGTTGGAAATGAGCCCCCCAGGCAACCTCTGAAGCATCTGCGGTTAAAGTTTGGCCCTGATGGAGAAACCAGAAGGGAAGAACCAGGTTCCGGGCCATGCCCGTGTCCACCATGCAAATTCCTTCTCGAAGCAAGGGATCAGCTAAATTTCTGTCTCCAGGGACTGTGAGTGCTGGGATCACAGTCACTTGAGGTATCACTGGAGCTTTCTCATGTGTAGCCTGGCCAGAGGGATCATGAGGATACAAGATGCCATGTAGCCTAATGCTCTGAGGAATTCCCTGGCTGAGAGACACTGTCTCTGCATAATATTTTGAAAGCACTGAGTCAAGCAGGAGACCTTTTCCGGAGGGAGGAAAGCCTTCTGAAGGGAAGAATACAGAACAGCCCCCAGGAAAACTATCCTGGTGGATGGATCTGTGTTGGATTTGTGAATATTTACAGTGAACCCCAAGGAGATGAGGAGGTTCTGAGTGAAGGCCAGATCCTTGAGGAGCTTTGACTGACTTGTGGCTTAAGAGGCAGTTGTCTAGACAGGGGTAAATATGGAACCCTCTTGTTCTACAGAAGGAAATCACAGGAGCAGTAGACAAGCCAAAAGGCAGTGGAGAGAATTGAAAGTGACTGGTACCTGCTCTGAAATGAAGAAAACTTCTGCAAGACTCCTCTACAGGAATGTGCAACTAAACATCTTTTAAGTCTAAAGTGACATTAAGGCCCAAGGTGCTGTCAAGGGAAGATGTTTTTGAACAGTCAACATTTTGAATTTTGGTACCAGCAGGAACTGATTGAAGGTGGACAGATCTAGAACATGGTGCCAAGAGCCTTCCTTTCTGGGAACCAGGAATAGCCTGGAATAGAACCCTTTCCCTATCTGATGATCTGGTACTGGATCCACTGAGCCCTGTGAGCATAGGTTGTGAATCTGAGAAAGGGCCTCTGCTCTTTGATTTTGTGGAACATCAGGGTAACCGGAGTGTCTTAATGGTTCTTTGAAAATGAGCTTATAACCATCTGAGATAACTTTCAGAACCCACTTATCTGAAGTAATAAGGGATATGTTTTCTTTGAACAGGGATAGCCTTCCTCCTATCTTTTCTGGAGAGGGTGGAGGGTTGGTAGGGGAAAGGAAGAGTCATTGCTATTCTCTGCCAGGGCCCTGTGGCCTAGAACTCCCCTGCCTGGGGGTTCCTGAGGACCCTTTCTGGGTCTTTGTGACTGATACTGTCTTTGAGGTCTTTCTCTCTGAGGCTTCCTCTGGCCGCTTTTTGATCGAGAGGGAAGATAACAGTGTTTAGTGGGAAAATTCCTACTAAATCTAGGAGACTGAACTTAGAGGAAGTCCTTGACAGTGTGCATAGATTTTGCTTTATCTTCCATCTTTTTTTAGAAGAGCCTTACCCTTTGGCCCAAAAAGGAAGTCCTTAATCAGGGGTACATCTAGCAGTTTGGATTTGACATGGTCTTGTAGGGTCTCTTCCCTAAGCCAAGCATGTCTTCTAATGACAGAGCCAGATACAGCAGCTTGGCTACAGGCCTCCATAGCATCATAGCCGCAGTGTAATGAATGTCCAGCTGCCTGTGAGCTGGAATGGCAAAGGTCTAACAATTTCTTAGCAATGTTCTTGTCCTCCAAGGAGGATGTCTTTTGCTTAATTTTATGTAAAATAATTTGTTGGTATTTTATCATGTGAAACTGGCAGTTAAGGGCCCTCACAGCTAGTGTAGCAGAAGTGCAGACTTTTTTACCAAACCAATCAAGGGCCCTGCTTTCTTTGTCAGTAGGTAAAGGGTTATTTGAAGAGCTGACTCTTGCTCCCTTGGGACATGGAGTGAAAACCACTAGGTCATCAGAGGGGTTTTTGAGGAGGTATTTATGTGAGTCCAGCACCCTGTAAAACCTGTCTGATTTTCAAGGGTCTGGAGGTAGAGAATCTGGATTCAGGGATGAGTCCATAAAAACATCCTCTACCACCTCCAATACAGGAGGAATAGCCAAAGGTTTGTGCTCTGGGAGGTCAAGGAACTCCCTAACCCTCTTTCCATTGGAAATGTTCCTCATGCCATGGAGTGTTTGCCCAAATGTGAGGTCTTCAGCAGGTGAAGTCAAAGGCAGATTCTCCTCAGAATCTGAATATTCAAAACAAGTAAGGATGGGTCCTCCTCAAAAACAGACACCAACTGGTCAGAATCTTCATCTGAATCAGGAGGTTCAGAGAAAATTTCAGGGGTAGAATCCCTTTTCCTTTTCCCTGAGGACGACACTAAAGGGGGGTTGCCTAGCTCGGAGTAAGGAGATAAGGTCCTCAGCTAACCTGACCAGGTCTTGCTGATAACTTGCTAAGTGGCAGCCGGTAGGGATAGGCACAGGATCTGAGGTAGAACCCTTCTTAAAAGTAGCTTTGGCCTTGGGCCTATGTACGTTCGCAATCCTGATGCCGGTCTCTTTGTAGGGCAGAACCGATGCAGGCTGTTGCCTCGAAGGAACATCACAGGTACAAGATCAATCGTTGGAAGCCGATGTTTGCTGAGCAACTCCAGACCTGACCGACAAACTGAAAGCAAAGGCCTGTGTAAAAGTTGAGGGACCCAACAGCATGTCAGACTCTGTAAGGGTCTTGACAGAGGCTTACACCACCACCTCAGTCACAGAAGGGGGCTGTGAAACTGCCTCGTCTTCTTCAGGGATAACGAGTCTTTGGGGACTGGCAGACAGTGAATGGTTGCCATCTGAGGTCCTAAGCTTGGGTCTTTTTTTTCCTTGTCTTTCTTACACTTAGGGAGCTCATCCTTGGGACGACCGGCAGATGCCACTGAATGATGCGAAGAAGAAGGCAGACTAAGATGCCTACCTAAGATTGCGATCCTATGCCTGATAGTCTAGAATTGAAAAAGGCACAAAAACAGCAACAAGGGACTTTGTGATTGTGCCTAGACAGGTGACACACAACACATGAAAGTCTCAATGCGGGACTTGCTTACCACAGCAGAGACAAGTATTAACCTTATCCGACATGAGTTAATGCCAGAAAAAGAGTTCCTCAATGGGGTACTTAGCTTTGGAAGACTTCTCTCAGGTGTGAGTCAACCGATGCACTGAAACACTGCTTTGGGCTCCAAACGGCAAGAAAAGGCTGATGCCATAGTGTCAGCTAGCTCCCTTTATACCAAAGTGTACTGACATCAGGGCAGGGCATCAGCCAGCCTTAGGAGGAGGGAGATTCTTACTCTGGTAGCTGGACCAGCAAAGGGCTTCCGCAGTAGGAAATCTCACAAGTCAGGACTACAACAGTGAAACTCAAAGAACATCCATTGTATTGGCTTATCGATTAAGTAATACAGCAACAATAGAAGAAATGCAAATGTCATGATTTTTTTACTGCCTATACATTGACATTAAAGAATGACAGCAGTAAGGACTTCTTATGTGTCAACAGATGCTACAGCTTCCCAGTGCTCAAACCAATAAATCTAGACTGAAGTAAAGAATTTTCTTTTGTGAAGCAATATCCCTAGCCAAACACTAATGCCGACAATAGCAGTAGTAGTAATAATAATAATAATAATAATAATAATGACAATAATGTAAGGCTACAAGGTGCAAAACGTACGACTCATGGCTACTACAAATGAATACAAGATGAACAAGAAGCTTGCGGCTTGTCACCAGACCTTTGCAATCCCACTAAGGAAACATTATCAAGCTTAGAGAAAGAAGAGCAAATGAAGATTTAAAGAACAGAAGAATTTAATAAAATTAATAGTGGACGCTAAGAAAGGACAAAAAGCTACAGCAAGGGAAGTCACTGCTCTGGGCATCATACCCATTTGGTGGTTTTTACCCTGTTGAACATTAAAAAAAATGTGACAGCTTACAAACTGTCAATTAAGAAATTTGAGTTGCTCGCAAACAGCTTATAAAGTGCCACAGTGCTGATAATCTTTAAAAAATTCAGGACATATTGGCAGACAGCTTACAAGCAGACTACTAAACAATCACCTCAGCTTGTAGACTAGTGTTTCATTCACCTTACCCTTCCCCCTTCCTGTGGCACTAGACAGAGAGCTAAGAAGCGGAGGTCCTTACTGTCTGCTCCCATGACAATCCTCAATAAGTGACACCTGCAACAGCATTTATTTGCTCCTACTCTGGTGAGTGATTCAAATTAACCTATCGTTTACAGACATTTACAGAAATGCTGTTGTAAGATCTCTTATGGTATGAAAATAAAAAGAAGACAAGAAACAGGACAACAGGGGAGAATAAACAGTAAATATACACACAAACCTACTATTTACTGACCACTCATTTAATTAAATCACTGTGAAAATAACACAGGACAACAATGCCTCACGTTTTACTCTAAACCACTTATAGACAGCTCAAGTTACTTATTCATATATCTCAGTATGAAATGAAATTGAAACTTAATTCAACTTACAAAAAGAAATAACAATAAACATACATAAAGATAAAAAAAAAAAAAACAAAAAAACAAACAAAAAAAAAAACTTACTGTATTCTCCACAATAAGGCACAGTTGTGAATGATGTTCTTAACAAGTAAAGAAACCAGCTTTACAAATGCTCTTAAATTTAAAGAGGAGCTTCATCCATCTTAACTTTTCTTTCAACCAGTAAGCTCATTATCACTGGGCAGTGTCCACGAACCAGGTGTCTTCACTTCTCCTCAGCCTCTACTTTCCTTCCTTTTCACACCAGCTTTAAACAGCACTAGGGTCACTAGAAAAAACTACATCATTGTCTAACTCTGGGAAATACACAATGCATGTTTATTATGTATACCTGTTACTTCAAACAGTACACTTGTTTCTTCCCTGACAAAGATCAGAAACTGTGTTGCTTCTAATGTAGAGGTGGTACTACATACTAAAATTTAAAAAAAAAAATTTGGCCTTTTCTGTTTGCTTTAAGTACAGTCTTACAACCACATAAAAGAGCAAAGCATCTTGCACATGTTCTTTATTTTTTTACATACTTAGAATGTGATTTCATGTACAATAAAGGTGTGAGCATTCTGAGAAAAAAATGTTTGACATAATATAATAAAAGGGTCTACATTAGATAAACGAAAGTTTATCTAATCGAATGCTGAAATCAGCGAAAATCCTAAAACCCCGCTAAATATATATTCCAACTCCGAGATCGCACTACAGTGAGGAAAGGACAAATATTCCCATCTTCACTGTACCATGATCTCACAAAAACATGTCGCAATCCTGGATTTTCACTGATTTCAGCGTTCGATTAAATCAAATTTCGTTTATCTAATATAGACCCTAATAAAACCTAGTTTACAAAAAGAAGTCCTTGTTTAAAACAGCTCACTCCTTAAGTATTAATGCAGCTCTGTGACCCGCTACCCAGTTTTCATTTGTAATGAAAGCAGCTCTACAGCTGGCTCAGAGGGTTAAAGTTGTGAGCTCTAGTCCCTATGGTGCAGGGTTCAATTCCCTGAGCTCTCATTGGCCTATTGTGTGACTTTAGTGAGGTCACTTAACTAGACAGTGCTTTGGGGCAACTGGGAATTTGGGCTAGGCTCCTCAATGGTCCCCTTGATTAAAAGCATAATGGCTCTAGGGACCTAAACCTTGTCACCACAATAAACAGGACATGCTGGAGGGATAGATTCCTGTCCCAGAGACTTCCCATACTCTGGAACAAGCTACCCATCTCTGTCAAGGAAAGTTCTTCATTAGCACTCTTCAAAAAAGATCTTGATGAGTGGATGAGAAATAGGAAATACACCCCGGGAATCACTTCTGTGTCTCTGCTCGACAGTGGCACAGGAAAATAACTTTCTTGAGTGGCGTAAGCCAGGGAACCTTGTTGGCTAGGCTTATGTAGGCCCTTGGACCAACAGCCTAGCACCTACCTATGAACCTGAAATGAATAGATAACACAGCCAAAACATGATGAATTAGAGATCTACTTTACAATCAGTTTGAAATACAAAATGCTGAACACAAGAGTGAAATCTAAAAAAGAACCCTGAAAAATGAAATAAAACAAACTTCAAACAGTAAAAAAAAAAAAAAAAAAAAGTAATGAAGGGGGAGTGAGTGACCCTTCCCCATGTCAACCACAATCCTGCTACTTTAACGTTCTTGTCTGTGGTCACACAACCTTGGAGGAATACACTGGATGATTTACAACAAAAAAGTATGCCATTCTACCCAAGGTTGTGCATCCTTGGACTGGTAACACTAAACTAGCAGTGGTACATCTGGTTTGAACCCTATATGGGGAAGTGCTGGGGGCATGTCTCCTTGCATTATTTAAATTTAAGGTTTTATTCATTTATTGTTTATTGTGTATGAAAGCATAACCACTTCCCCGAAAGGAGTTATTGTAAGAGCTATTTTATCTTTACTTCTGATGTGCATTGATCCTGTAAGTAGCAGATATGCAGGAGGTATACTGCTCCCTCACATAGGGAAGAAGGGAGTGGGCTTTGGTTTGCCTAAAAAATCAATCTTGCAACAGAATTACTTTAAATAATTTTTTTGTGTCAGTCAGGATGCAGCTAACATTGTATCCATTAGATGGGAATTCTAGAATCATTCCCCAGGCACAAAGGACTTGTTCTAGTTACCCTTTCATAAATGGCATCCCATGCAAGTCTTAGAGGCGCACAAGCATCCTAAGAAAAGAAAGAAAAATGATAGAAGCTCTCTTCGATTGACTGGCTACATCTCCAAACAGTGTGCATTGTAGCCTGATTAGTCTCATTACTGTCATGAACCATACACAACATGTTTCAGAAAAGAAGGGTCCCTCAGACTAACAGTCAGCATTACTCCTGGCCCAACGGAATCCTCTTGCACGTTTCTCTTTTAGGATAATTAATGAAACAGTCCATAAACAAATTGTTTTTACTGAATATATAAGTTTTTTTGCACCTAATTTGGCTTTTTATAAAGTCAAAAAATTAATAATGAAGTACTTTACAGATCAGCTGTTCTGATACCACTACCCTCTCAATGAAATCTGTTGATGCACCTGAAGTGTGAGAACCTACGAGTCCTGCAAGAGTATGCACTGGTTTCTTCCTTTGTTTCCAATGCAAGTTAACTCAGACTTATCACACAACATCACACTAAGGAAAAATTCCAATCTGTTAAGTTGCAATGCACATTGTTCACTTTTAACAGAAGCAAACAAAATAAGCATTTTTGCTTGAAGCAATCCACACTATCTAGACTCTCACATCTGAAAACATAGTAATATGAGACTAGGCAGCCTTTGGGAAAATATTCCTAAAACCCCTACAACTTCTCTGACTTCAACGTCAATGTTTTGACAACAGAAAAAAATGGAGCTGATTACAAATATTTTACTATTCCTATTGCATGCTGGCTTAATCATACGTAGTATATCCAACACTCCATGTGTAAAAATAATGGGATACCAATAGAATTCAGGACAGATAAAACCAGAGCAGTTTGCTTCTTTAAGTAGTCTAAATAAATCCCAAACAGGCTACATAATAAATCTCATAGCCTGAAACATGTCTTGATAAAAACAACTAGTACCTTACTGCCTCCAAAAATAAGGTCTTGTTTGGACAGAACAATGGACTTGGGTATTAGCAACTTGTCTGGTAGCATGACTGAATTTACCCATGGTAATACAAATTTGGGGAATGGGTTTTGCAAGATGTACACCACATACATAGTGGTACACAAATTCATTTTATGGTGCAAAGTTGCACCTATTTAAACACAAAATGCTGTAGCTTCAAACATGTAAATGAAGTTAAAATGGAATAAATAAGCCAGCAAGGAAAATACATCTATTCAAGTTGACTGAAAGATTTTAACTAATGTATGTGCTACATCTTTAAATCTGTTTGACTACACTAAAGGGACAAAACAATGACTTAAGTAGGGTTGGCAATTGCATTAGCACCACTGTGTTAATCTGAAGTATCTGGGTGGTAGTGAGGAAGGGTAACACTCTGAAAGATGACTTATATTTCCAAAAAAGTTTGATCACAATCATACCCTGGCATGTACTCTGATCAAAGCAGGGTGTTCATTAAAATTGTTAAACACAAAATGACCTAAGCTAACTGGAACCTTAAGAGACTGTGACAACCTCTTAGTGTGGGGATAGAGATTGAGAGAGAGAGAAAAATGTGAACTGGAAAAAAAAAGAGAAGAAATGTGAATACCTTACATTCCTACCACTGTTGCTACAAGGTAGCATATTATACAATGCCTCCTCTAAAACGTGCACGCTTATTGGCCAGCCCAACCAGCGTGCCCGTTGTAAATCCCTCAATATACTAACGGAAAAAGGTCCGGTCGCCCGGACTTTTTCCGTTAGTATAAGCTACTGTTCGCTATGTTAAAAGAGTTTAACATAGCGACACAGGTTTAAAAAAAGCAACGCAGATCTCCGTTGCTTTTTTTAAAGCTGTCTCGCTAAGTTAAACTCCTTTAACATAGCGACATTAGCAAGCAACGGAGATCTTGCGATCTCCGTTGCTTTTAACCTGTCTCGCTATGTTAAATGAGTTTAACATAGCGAGACAGTTTAAAATAAGCAACGGAGATCTCTGTTGCTTATTTTAAAGCTCTCGCTATGTTAAACCCATTTAACATAGCGAGACAGTAAAAAGCAACGGAGATCTTGCGTTCTCCGTTGCTTTTGCCCACAGCTCTGATGTACTGCGTAGACATGCGCAGTACATCAGAACTGCCGCGGAACACCAGACAGCTGCGGAAGGGCAGCAAAGAGGCATTATACAATGCCATTATTTAAGAAAAGTAATTATTTCTTTTCTTAAATAATGTCATTATAATAGCAATAACCACTTCTGGGTGTAATGCTGGATTTACCCACGGTTGTCTTTGTTTGGTCCCTCGGGCTTCGCCCTCGGGACCAAATCACGCCAACCGTGGGTAAATCCAGCATTACTCACACCTAGGTGTGGGTTATTGCTCTAATATTTAGTTCTAAAAAATACAAAACTGAGAAAAAGGGCTTGGGTTTACCACAGGAAACCCTAATTTTCCCTCAGAAGACACTCTGCTCATTACACCATGGTAAGAATTCGGCTTCTCTCTGTTATGGATTTACATGCAGCAGTATATAAATGTTCAACTGCCTCTCCACACCTGTGGAAGAAACCTGATCAACATCTGTGAACTGACTGACACTTGTCATATGTGAGCATTTACCTCTTGTAAAGACAAATAGAGATACAAACATCAGTATACTTTTAATGCTTTAACACAGAGACTTGGGGAATTCCTCTCTGAAGTCATCCCAGAAGATAACTTGTACTGTAAATATAAATAGAGAAAAAGCCCACAGAGAAAGAAAAAAAAAAAGAGGGACAGAAAATGCTCCTGTCCAGTAGCTACCTAGGCTTGTTCATATGGTGGAATCTGCACGTCAGAATTAACTACACAGTTTTATGCACCCCCCCTCTGCTATCATAAGTGTACAGCACAGTCTGTCATACATATTTGTTTGTAGCACGGAGATGTGCTACAAACAAATATGTACGACAGACTGTGCAATACACTCTTCTAATGATAACCAGAATTAGCTTGCTCTGAGACACAGTAACACTTGTTACATTTGCTTATCTTATTCCCTGCATCCTGTCACAGATCCATGAACCTAAATGCAATGCATGATGCATACAGTGTAAACATTTACATCTACAGATGCTTGAGTACACTAGTCTCTCTTACTGGTTTGTTTAGCTGTGTTTAGTACACGTTAAACCTAACCTGCTCATTTCTTTTGTCATAACCTATGTGCTGCTACATCTCACGTTCTGTAAACTGCTGTTCCTCAAGTTACTTACACTGCTGTATCTTATGTATCATTTATGTTCTGTGCTTTAAACCCCAGGGCTCCATAGTAAGAAGCCCTCTGGCTTAATGGGACACAACGTATTTACTCCAATTGAATAACAGGGTAAGTTCACATTATCTTCCAGGAGCAGATAACTTCACTAATCCTCTCCACTCTTTTGTGCCTTTCCTCAAGCTTTAACAAGCAATATATTGCAAGAAGGGAACAATGGCATTTCTACATTAATATGTTGTGGTACAAGTAGGCAAAATGCAGACTTCGAAGCTGCTCATGAGAGCTGGGTCTTCCTTTTCAGTGTTGTTTTTTCCATAAATTTAGTTTAACAGACTATCAAATTTTACTCTCTCTATTTTCTAAGATATGAAAGCTGTACCAGTCACCGAAAATATGACATTACATTTTACTATTCCTCAAGTCCCTCAAGGAAAGAAGCTTTTACAAGCTAAATTTATTCAGGACAGCCTTCAAACCTTTTTCACCTGGGACATCTAAAAGGACCCCACCTCTACATTTAATCTGGTTACAGGGGCTGGCAAAGGAGCAGAAAGCATTCCCTCTGGAGGAATTAAACGTAACTGCACATCAAGTTTACAGTAGAGTGGTAAATTGTAACAATCTGGTTTAATTTTCTGTGATTGTTCTCTGCTTCTATACAGAACCAATGACTGAACAGAATGTGCACACCACACGCTCTTCTCAGCTGGAAGCACATTTCATTTACCTTTCTGACAATTTAAAAAAATAAATAAATAAATAAAAATTCAACATCGTGGATTTGAGACTCTTTTGTTGAGAGCCTGACGTATCATATTAACTTGCACTTCCCACTGTTTCAGCACAAACATTTAATTTATGTCAAAACAATTACATTAAGTAGCTATAAATATGGGGGGGGGGGGGGGGGCTTGCATACAAACAAAATAAAAGTACTCCAGTGGGAAATGAACTTGCTCCTCCTAAAATGCCATTTCACAAACTGCACCAGCTGTGTCACTAGATCTGATCGACACAGCCTGTTATGCACTGACTGACAGCTCTGTGGAAAGGACAGGGGTAGCAATAAAAGAAAATCACATGCAACAAATGCAATGTGCCCGAGGTTAAAATCCACCTTCTTACTAGATCACAACAGTCACTACTTTGCATCATGCCTAGAAATCTTCTAGCTCGAACAAATCATACTATGTACGTTAGTTAACAACTATTACTACAATTCTACTTAAACACACTGTAGTGGAACGTTTCTCGCCGGCCTCCGCTGAAAACGGGCTTCCTGCCCAGTTGGACTTTCCCAGTAAACCAATGTAATATAACATAAATAAATAAATCATAAATACATTCATCACATATTACTGAGAGACAATGAAAGAGACCATACAAAGTCACCAGGCAAGGAATAGAAAATAGGTGTCTGTCTGTGTGTGTGTGTGTGTGTGTGGGGTGGGGGCAGGGATTTGGAATGCAAGGACTTGAGGGAAGCAGCTATCCTAAACAGCTGCCTTACTCTGCAGCACACCTCTCAAACTCTTAGAACAAGAAATCTGGGCAAAACCACAAATAACTGGGGGATAAAGGCCCAAAACAGGGACAGATTTTTAATACTGCTCTTACAAACTTAGAAAGCTGACAAAAAAAACATATTTTGCATTAGCAAGAATTTTCTAAAGGATATGAAGTCTGAAAATCACGTCTGCCAATATTTTCTGACTTAAGTCCTCAATGACTTGCCAGAAAAAGTACACTTGTGTATACTTACCATAAATGTAGATGTTCGAGTGTATTCACTGTTGCAGTCATTACATTTGGGTTATCTGCTTGCAGGTAGCCCTCAGTTGGCCTGATTAACAAAGTCTTGGGTCCTGCGTCGGTTGCAGTCCCTTCTTCCATGACATCAAATCGTCAGGGGTATAAAACATGCAGCCGATGCCATTACATCCGTTTTTCTTGACCCAGATATCAGGTGCCCCCCTAATGGGAAGCAATTAAATATAAAAGCACAAAGATATACCTCCAACAAAAAGGCAAATACACCAAAAAGGCTTTTATGCATAGTAAAGGAAAGTAGAGGTATAGCCAAGAGAAGTTAGGGGGCTGGAGGGAGGGTAACCAGGACTGCAACAGTGAATATACTTGAACATCTACATTTATGGTAAGTGTACAAAACTGTACTACGTTCTTCGTGTTTCACTGTTGCAGTCATTACATTTGGGTACATTCCCAAAGCTATGGTTGGGAGGAGGAACTTAGATAGCATTAGAGCCAGCTATAAGGCCCTGCGAGATTGCAGTGGCAAAGCCAGCTCTGGATTTAGAGAAAATTGGCAAATGGCAATGCTTGGTGAAAGTATGTACAGAACTCCAGGTAGCAGCTTCTATGATGTCCCTGGTAGGGATGCCTCTGAGAAAAGCTGTAGAGGTAGATGCAACCCTGGTGGAGTGAGGTCTGATCCCCTGGGGGATAGGTTTTCCATGGTGTTTATAGCAGAAATTAATGCAATGGCTTATCCAGTTAGAAATGGTTTGCTTTGAAATAGCCTTCCCCTCTGCCCCTGCAGCAAATGCCACCAGCAGTTGTTCAGATTTCCTTTGAGGTTTAGTCCAATCCAAGTAGAATCTAAGTTGTCTGTGCACATCTAAGGAATGCAGTATCCCTTTATTCTGTGGATTGGGAAAGAAAGTTGGCAAATGAAAGAACTGATTAAGAGCCACACTGGATACCACCTTGGGCATGAAGGATGGATTGGTTCTGAGGGACACCCTGTCCGCATGAAAGATGATGAAAGGCTCCACTGCCATAAGGACTTGTAATTCAGATACCCTTCTAGCTGAAGTGATTGCTAAAAGGAAAGCTGTTTTCCAAGAAATAAATTTTAAGTCTGCAGTAGCAGCTCACTCAAAAGAAGGTAGAGTGAGTTTCTCCAAGACAAAGTTAAGGTCCCAGGCTGGGGTTGGAGCTCTCCTGGGTTGTCTCAAATTTTTGGCCCCTCTGAGGAACTGCTTGAGTAGTGGATGAGAGAAGAGGGGCGGTTCTGTGTTATAATGAGCTGAAATGGCTGAGGCGTGGATTTTAATGGAGGAAAAAGACAGGCCCTTGTGAAATATCTCAGTTAAGTACTGTAAAATCTGAGGTAAATTGGGTGCTGCTGTGCTCATCCCTTGAGATTGGTTCCAGGCACAGAATCTTTTCCATTTTTCAGCATAAGATTTTCTAGTTCTAGGCCTTCTTGCTTCTAAGATGACATCCATCACAGGTTTGCTGAGGGATGGTAAGGGAGAGTTTAAGTAATTAGCCAGGCTGCAAGGTTCAGTGTTAGAAGCTAAGGGTGCAGAATCTGGTTCTCCTGCTGAGACGGCAGGGAAGGAGTCTGAGGCAGGTGCCATGGAGATAACCGTGACACACTGCACAGGAGGGGGTACCAGTGTTGGCGCGGCCAGTCTGGAACAATCAGAATCATCCTTGGTTTGTCCTGTTTGATTTTTAGTAGTACTTTGGAGAGCAGAGGCAGAGGGGGGAAGGCATAGACTAAGTTTTTCCAGCTGAAGGACAGAGCATCCACTTTCCAGGCTTGTTTGTGGGGAGTCCTTGTGCAAAATGTGTCCAATTAGTAGTTCTGGGGAGAGGCAAACAGGTCTATATCTGGGCTCACCCATTTGCTTTTCAACATGTTGAAAATCCTTGGTTCCAGTTTCCACTCGTGTGGGTCTATGAGGTTTCTGCTTGGTCCGTCTGCCAGTGTATTTAATTTTCCTAGCAGGAATTGAGCTTGTAGGTGCACTTGGTAGCTCAAGGCTGTGTTCCACAATGCCATGGCTAGTCTGCAGAGGGGATAAGAATGTGCACCCCCCTGCTTGTTTATGTACCACATAACAGTGGTGCTGTCCGTCTTTACCATTAGTTGTCCTGGAAGAATGTGGTCCTTGAAGGTTGTCAGAGCATTGTGTACAGCTAAGATTTCTTTTTGATTGATATGCAGGTGCATTTGACTTGGGTTCCATTTGCCCTAGATGCACTTCCCTGCCAGGTGAGCTCCCCATGCATAGTCTGATGAGTCTGTTGTTAGGGTTTGGGCAGCAGGGGGTGGTGTAAAAGGTAGTCCTTTGTTTTGATGGCAGGCCTCTGCCCACCAAAGGAACTCTAGGCATAGGCAAGGAATACAGTATGAATGAAAATCTTTATGAGGTATTTGCTTTACACAAGTAATGCAATTATTAACTTTTACTGACATTGGTAAGGAGCAAGAAAAAGTTTCCCCAACGGGGTACTTAGCTTTAGTTGAAGACTTCAGTTCTGAAACTCGAAAACGAAAATTTCAGCAGTCGTCCGACCGGCACTTGCCAACTGCTTCTGCTGCCGCATGGCAAGAAAGATTGATGTAATGGCATCGGCTGCATGTTTTATACCCCTGACGATCTGACGTCATGGAAGAAGGGACAGCAACTGGCGCAAGACCCAAGACTTTGTTAATCAGGTCGACTGAGGACTACCTGCAAGCAGAGAACCCAACTGTAATGACTGCAACAGTGAAACACGAAGAACATCTACAGTTTTATGAGAAATGGACCAAAAATATGAGCCAAAAATCTGGACATTCTGCGATAATCTGGACAGTTGAGAGGTACGCTCTGCAGCTTTTACAGAGTGGAGGGGGTCCGAATAAACCAAAAAGGAGCAGCATAAGTATTAGAGGAGGAAAGCAATAGTCATAGGTTCCCATGTAGTTACTAGATTTACAGTTCAGGAGACCATTGAGAAGCCCAGCAAGGCTTTACCAAATGCCCCAAAGCACTGTCTGGTTAAGAGACTTGCTCGGGGTCAGACAGTACACAAACACAGGCTGAGGGAATCAAACCTTGGACCACTGGAAGCAGCTCATTAACAACTCATAGCCTTTGACCTCTGTGCATCATCTTGCACACACAGATCTTGGAAAGAAGTATCAAATGGACATACCAAGAAGGCTGGATGGTACTTACATACTGCTAATTAACCTACTTCATTACCCAAAGGAAAATAATGGCAGCTGCTCTTGACTTTTTCTTGCATGTTGTACACATCATTATTTATGTACCGGATTGTGGGGTTCAACATAACAATTACAAATGCATACATATTTTCTAAAGGTATGTAGTAAGTAACATGGATAACATGGTGAACTAGTGTTTTTTTTAATGTTATCCCATATCTTGCTTGGAATAAGTCTAGTTTGGACTGGTCCGACCTACTTAATTTACACATAAATTAACAAATGAGCTGCTCACTAAGGAGATGGGAGAAACTATGCCCAGGCAAAACTTCATATGTCTGTGTATGTAGCCAATAGTGTGTAGGAGTCTTTGAATTCTGTTTTGATCTTTTGGGGAAAAACATGGGACGTGCAAACAGGACCACTGTCATGCAAGGTCTTTTCTTCTGGAAGAAATAATCTGTTTAAATTACTATGCGGCAGCACTCCAAGAAATATCTTCCTGCAAAAATGTCCATCTTGGTTAGGCTATTTCAAGCTCCTGCTGTCTCTGGTTGCCTGAATCAGGCAGTCATTCATCAAGACTTAACATGAACATGCAGTAAACATGGTTATATGCTGTGGACAAAAAAAATGATATTCTTAGACTCATAGCTGTGAGCCCCAGGACAGCATGACTGAATAAGTGAAAAAGTGAACTTATATATACATATACATACATAGTCAGAGATTGCTCTTTCTCAGAATACTTCCTTTTTGTTTCCAAAAAGCAAAAAGTTTATACAGCTGATCAGAGCCCACAAAGACAATAAGGTTTAGTATATACATATTTTTTTTGGGGGGGGATCCCTGAAAAAAATCAACTTTAATGGGCAGGCAAATAGTGATGCTCAAAATTTACTGTTCTGCATTTTTGTATTTGTTTTTTCATAACTGGGACTTGTTACTACTAGTCTCAGAATTATAACAGGGGATCAGGCATACTTCATATGAATCACGAACAAGAAGGGAATTTGTGGATCCAATTGCTTTTTTATTCGAATGCCATTTTATTTGAGGTGTTACAGCTGGAAACTTTTGGCGATCACGGAGACTGCACTTTCCTCACTGTTGTATGACCTTGGAGTTGGTATATGTCAGTCAAGGGAGTGTGGGAGAATGACATATCAGAGCAGAGGGTGGACAATGTTGGGTTTCACTGAACCTGGTGTCCCCATGGCAAACAGAAACTAAAAGTGGTATGAGTAGATTTCTTCTTTTACCTGAGATACAGCCTTGCATTCTTGTATTGGAGGGAGCCTAGCTCACAACCCTATGCCTGCAGAGGTCTGAGAATCAGGCCAATGGCCGAATCCCACATAAAGGATAATACTGCAATAGTGTCCCATATGAAAAACATCTTACAGTGGGACTGATCTCCATACAGAGCATCTCAGGACTCAGTGTAATGGTCTTCATACATAGAGTCTTGGGGTTTAGAGTAGAAACACACCTCACAATGAATACCTCAGGGCCAAAAATCAGAATGTCACCATATGCCAAATAGGTTGGGCTGGTAATAGGAGCAGTTGGCCATACAGGTTCCCAGGGTTCAGTGGTAAACAAGACAGAAGAATGTGACTATTTCCCAAATACCACACTGTAGGCAAGGGCAACAAATCTCTCAATTATCTTTAGATCTACAATGCATGTCCATTACACTGGGAGCACCACAGTAGAACAAATTATAAAGATTCTAAAACTACATCAAGATTAGAACTCTAATCAGCTGAACCACATTTGATGGCACAGAAGGAAAAAGTCCTAACTATGACCCAGGTGACCAGAATTCAGCTAGCAGCTTAGTCACATGCTGGCTCTGGCATGTGTAAGGAAAGGAATGAGAAGGCTAAGCCTGCTTACATATCTTTGGGGGAAGGGATAGGTGCATGTGTCTGGGCACATTTTCTGTGTAACAATCTCTGGTGAAGGCAGGGGATGACAAGGCGGTGCTGTCTACAAGGTGTGTGTGTGTGTGTGTGTGTGTGTGTGTGTGTGTGTGTGTGTGTGTGTGTGTGTGTGTGTGTGTTGGGAGGGCATTTGATAAAGTATCCAAAAAGATGTACACATTGTGGAGGCTCAGTTAACATCACCCCCTTGGGCACTTCAGGCATGTGCAGGGTACACAAAGGTTTAAAGCAGAAATCCCAGATTCCTTAGCATGAGGACAGCAGCTCCCACTCCCAATTCATACATTGTTGCCCTAGGGAATGAATCAGCTGTAGCGTATTTGCTCCATGGGGAAAAAGTGGTACATAAAGCACTGAAGAAGGCAACTGCTACCAACTGGTCTGATGTATGAGGTAGTTTGGTGCAAATAATATATATATATATATATATATATATATATATATATATATATATATAAATTATGGGTTCCTATGAGTTCAACAAAAACGCAATATGTCGAATGCGTTTTCGTCGACACATGTAGAGCGAAGAGGCAAAACAGTGAAGCGGCTGTTCTGCGAAATTCTTCCCTGGGAAAGAAGTCGCTTGACCGCTTCATTGTTTTGCCGTGTTCTGAAGTGTAGTGTGGTCCCTTGTCCGGTATAGCTCCCGAGCGTGACTGTGCAATAGTTACTAACCTTAGGGTTAGGGTATGGGTTAAGGTAAGTGTGTATGTGTTTGGAGCTGTTTATGTAAATGTGCGAGAGTTACTGACCTTAGGGTTAGGGTATGGGTTAAGGTAAGTGCATATGGTTTAAAAAGTTTATTGTTTTCTTTTTCATTAAATGTATGTTTGGGTTATGTGCATATGTGTATTTAGTTGTTTACTGGTTTTTGGGGGGGTATAATTAGGATTGGGTATGCGTGTATGTGTTTGGAAGTGGGTAATGTGTTTTTTTTTTTTTTTGCGGGGGTTGGAACAGCGATTTCTTTCCCTAGGAAAGAAATCACTGTTCTTCGGATTAGACATTTTCAGCTTTTGCTGAAACTATGTCAAAGTAACATCGTTCGCTGTAGCAATATAGACCCATAAATTATATTAAGCTGAATGCAGAGAGAGTATGACAAGCATAACCTGCTTGCCTTTCTCTGCGTGGTGGGTTGAGGGATGTGAGCCTGGGTGTGAATTCCATGTTGAAATCCCTGTAAGTAACAAAGACCAGCAGAGACACTTACCTTCAAGGGGGTAGGACATTTGAAAAGATACTACCCTCATTTACAACCATTGCATCTCACCCTTGAAGTCATACAGGGCATATGTAAGGGCAGCTTGCAGAATCCTGATGCCCCAGAGAACAATGGCACCCTCATGCCACCTGCCACTAGTCCATGGGGGGAACAAATGTACTGTAGGGCTTTTGCCTCTGGGGGACTGAATGGACCATCTGCATAGGCAGAAGGAAGGCTTGATGATTTCTGGGGAATGGAATCAATAGAAAAACAGCACAGCGTAAGGACACATTTTTTATTTATTTTACATTTGTTGACCGGGATAGTCCGTCTGGGTGTGAGCCCATTTTCAGCAGAGGCCCAGGGAGAAAAGCTCAATAAAACAAGAACAACATTGACAGGTACAGTGTCGGTTTTGCATAGAATTTAACAGAAATATCTAGAGACAATAAAGAAGGTACAATATACAACAGGCACTTTAGTGAAAAGGAGAAAGTTATTACAATATAGTAAAGTCATATATATATATATATATATATATATATATATATATATATATATATATACGGGTCCCTATCAAATGATAGAAAACTCATTTGATGGAAAATCATTTGGCTGAAACCAAAGCATAGAAAGCTCAAAACACTGAAAACTCATTTGACTGAAACTCAAAACACTGAAAATGCTATTTGCCCTTTTCCCCATGGTAGTCCGATCCTGAAGTTAGTATATATAGTTAGGGGGTGTGTGGGGGCCACAGCCCCCCACATACTTCAAACATTGTAAACCCTACACATGGATAGTTATAACTACAATGAATAACTGTTTGGAGAAAACAATATTTACGTAAACTATGTGGGGGCTATGCCCACACCCCCTAACTATATATACTAACTCCAGGATCACACTACCATGGGGAAAAAGGCATATAGCATTTTTAGTGTTTTGAGTTTCAATCAAATGAGTTTTCAGTGTTTTGAGCTTTCTATCTTATGGTGTCAGTGAAATGAGTTTCTATCAAATGAGCTTTCTATCATTTGATAGGGACCTATATATATATATATATATATATATATATATATATATATATATATATATATATATATTTTTTTGTGGGGAGGGGTACATCTTTAGTTGATCATTTGAGTATACTTTAATACATGTACATATATCCACCCTTACAAAAGAAAAGAAATTATCAAATTATACTCAATGTAGGTAGCTGATAGGTGGTGTTAACAAGTGGGAGTGGGGTATACATGGAGAATATAAAATTTAGGGGATGAAATTTGATGTGGGGTTATGTGGTATTAGCCTGGCTTGGTGCAGGAGCAGAGCCAGTTGTTAGTGAGGTCATCTCATGTTCTGATTTGAATATCCCCATAGCATTTTGCTTCTAAGTACATTTCCACTTAAATATGAAGTAATATTTCATATTAGTCTTCAGTTTGCCTGTCACTTAAATTTCATACCGTCTGCATAAAAGGCATGTACTCATCCTCTTTACAGATGAACTACTCCTCTACCCACACTTTAAACCATCATAATGCAGCCACTGCAATCACCAAGGTACTACCATGTTCGCAAACACTGAGACCCCAGCAAAGATTTACTACTACAGACACAAAGACCTCTGTAAGGGCAAACATTAGGCAAAATAAAAGAGTAACTTGGAAATGTAAACATTAAATTATAAAAAAGGTATAATGAGCATATCATGGGAGAAGAATGAGAATCGAGCGCCTAAAAACGGCAAAGATTTCTTTGTGGTGTATATAACACAAGAACACAGACACATTTGTTACCAGCAAGCATCTAAAAATGATTGCTAATCTATAGGAATAGAAATATCAAAAAGTGAATATTCTAATGTAAATGCTTAGAATCATATTAAAACATTAAGCAGCTTATTTCCCACAAAAATCTTCCCTTTAGAGAGAGTAAAAAGTGAAAAATAAAGGTTTCAACCTGTTGTCGTCTCATGTGATACTTCAGAAGAGTGTGTCTCACTTCAGATTCTGGACCTCTTGCAACCAATGAAGGATCCTGTCAATAAAGCAAAAAATGTCTCCAGATTAATCACCAGAAGATCTGAGCATGGCGTTCTGCGAAATCACAAATCTTTTATGACATTTTCTTCATGTGTGCATGTCTTCAGTTAGCGAATGGAGGTAAACAAAGAAGGTATACATAGAATACTAACTATTTAGTGATGCTATAAATGCAAAGTGTTTTATTGTGAGAGTCAAAACTCCTCATTCACAAGGCTCTATCCCATGTAATCCTGCTACAAATACTATCAACCATGAGTTAACTGCACCTTAGAGGTAAGGGCAAAGATTTTCCCAGGCATGAGTCCCTCCAGTGATGAGAACTTCCTGCAAAGTGTTAGCTATTGGTTTGTCCTACTCCCGACTGTGGCATAAATCATCAGCTAACAGCACCTTTTATTATGTTAGGAACCCATTAATTTGAACATCAACAGTCATTAGAAATAACAAATGGGTTTAGTTCCTCTTTCAGTTTTCCATTGACAATTGTTTTCAACTTATCTGCCACCAAAGATTTATATTATCAGTTTATATTAAAAAAATAAAATAAAAAAGGAGCATGCTTCCTAACAGTTTAAAATTTTAATTTCTTTCAATGACACAACAGCACAAAATATAAGACTGCTTATAGCAATAAACAAATGCTTGTTTTTGAATATATACTTTAATTTGCTTGCAAAGAAAAGACAGCAAAGCTCCCTGTATTAAAATCTTTAAGAATGTCTGACTAGGTGACACAAGTTTTAAAACCATGTGTGAGTGTGTGTGTGTGTGTGTGTGTGAGCACACAGCTAACAAAACACAACGCTCACAATGCTCTCAGAATAATGATGACAGTATTTTTTAGATCACTACAATACTACAACTACTGTCCAGAAAAAAGGAATTCGTAAATGCCAATTTAACAGATACATAAAAATATGTATAGCTTAATGAAACAGTGAACGTGTACAAATGCTACTGTCATCTGAATGGGTCGGGGTGCCTAAGGACAGAGGCAGCTCCAGAACACAGCACTCAAGTAGTAGAGAGAAAAATAAAATGAGTAAGGAAATAAATCTGTCATCTACAGAAAAGTAACAATATGATGTGTTCGTCAATGAATTTTACCTGGCTGTTTCTGCTGTCCAGCTACACTCAATGGAACGTAAAGGTAGCAACAACACCTAATTAAAAGTGATACAGCAATTAAGAATAATACACTCTGAGTGGCATATATCCTTAGTTTTCAAGCAGCATATATTCCTTCACAAGGAATATGAAATTTGGTGTTTTAGTAATGATGAGCAACAATAAGGTACATTTTCAAAATTCCTGCTGCTCTTTTCATGGTTTGGAATCTTAGTAACCTATACAAAAAGCATATGTACAAAACATCTGACCGTCCCCAGATGACCTCCTCATGCTCATTAATAATAATGCAGTGTGCCTGCCATGGCAACAGTCTGTGGTATTACCAAAGCAACCGCAAGGAAAAAAAAAGACAGTGACATCTGCCTCCCAGTGGATTTATCCTCCACTTTTTTTAAAAAATCAGATAATGAATAAATGCAATGGATTTAGTAGTACACCCTATCTAATGTTTCCTGGAACTATCACTGGTGCTGACGTTTTTCCTTGGTTACCACCTTTTTAACAATCAAAATAGACTTTTTTTTTTATTAATGTTCCACAGAATATCAGACTTGTATTAATTCATACCAGAATATGTATGTGTATGTATGTAAAAACTAAACAAAAGGGTGCACTGCTTTGTGGTGTGTGTGTATGTGTGTATACTCACATACCTGTGTATTCATGGCTACTTGCCATGTTACATATGCCAGGACTCTGCTGGAAATGAGTTCTACTCATTTGAACTTTCATGGTAAAAAAACAATGCTTGTTGCTCCTTTTGAAGACAGACAGACCACCTCCCTTTTCCTAAACAAAGGCAGTTATGCTGCTAGTTGTGGCAAGTAACCTTGTCTCCTATATCTTATCAACAAACATTACTCATCAGCAATTCACCTACTTTAAGTATCTCTGAGTGTACTTTCAGTGAGCTTCTCTAATGCAGTTTAGAGGGCTTGTCAGTGGATAATGTTCTGCTGAAAGCCACTAGCAGCCAGCAGTTTTCTATAAATCTTTTTCCCCTGAAAGTATGTAGTTTACTTCAAGTCCTACACAATCAAAGCTTTTTTTTTTCTTTTTGTATTTCAATGCTGTGAAAAGACGTAGTATATTAAGTTACAGGACAAGTACTAGGAAGTGTCCCTTGAATCCCTGAATACTTAGAAATGGGAAATGTTGTTGAACCAGTTTTCATATGATTCATGTCCTTAAACATAAGGTTACAAAATACAACATGATGTGAAAAACATTACTGTGCGGTAATGGCTTAGGAATAAGGCTGAACACTCTCTGCTCTCTGGTCATTTATTTACTAATCACCTTTCATCCCTTCTGAGCATCAGATTATCACGTATGAGGAGCCTGGAACATGGCAACATGCATCTTAACCTAGTCTGACCACATGTAACAGTCAACCCTAGACATACTATCTGGAAAATTTCAAGTGCAAATTCCAAACAGGGGAATGTCCCCAAAGGTGTGTCCTCTTAATGACACAGAGGTTCAACTGGCTCAACTTTTTTTTTTTATTTTACTTGTTTCATAATGGTTAAACTTAACAAGATGCAACCAACTTTCTTATCATAATAACCCCAGTAACTCCAAAGCAACTAACAAACTTTTAGTCTGCCCCTTCCCAAAGGTAAGAGACCTAATGAACTTCACCTTCGTGTATGATCACTGCCATAACGAGAACAACCCAACTGAAAGAAGTGACTATACAACCTGTCTTAAACCTCAGACCAATAGCTGAGATACTTCAAAAAGTGGTGTAAAACAGAAGAACAACATTGTGAAGTTTATGGCCTTCTTGTCTAGTCTCAGAACCACTTTAGAAATGGCTACAGCACACAGCCATATACAAATAACATATATGGTTTACATCAATATGGAAAAAAGGACTGGTTAAGGTACAGTATCAGTGGATTTACATAGGGATTCCGAAAGTGTAGACCACCATGCCCAATAATAAAAGGTGGCTGAGTTACAGTTTTGGTGAAACACCTTGCAAGGGGTTTAGTAGCTATCTGGAAACAAAACATTCACCGCCGAGATGAGGAAATATGCTTAGATCAAGGAAATCTGTGGCTGGGGTGCCAAAAGGTCAACATTAGTCACATCCTCTTCTTTCTGTTTATTAAATTAACAGTTTCTTGTGTGACTTTTTATTTCTAAAGTTGCAGTTTGGAGGCAAGCCTGATTTATTTCACAACAGTATGTGGCTGAGACCACTACAGACAAATCTACCAAAAATCTAACTTTAAATGTGGGCTGCTTGTCAGAACAAAGCATGCCAGTCAATAATGCCACCAAGAACTGCCAATGGTTCTTACAGCTCAGCACACAGACGCATTAGCAGACTGCTTAACACAGCTCTGAAATGTTGGTACTACAAGGGTTTCAACTATGATAGCATGCAGCAAACAGGAAAGTGGAACTCTACTGATGACACATGAAGCCAAAGGTGGCCACACTAATCTACATTATGGCTGAAGACGTGGAAAGGTGAGGTCAATCAATGGCCAATATGCACCAAAACATACTATAAAGCTCTGACAGGACGTAGCGGTATACTTTGCCACAGCCCACTGTGACTTAGCATAAAGGGAAACATAGGTGATGCTGAGAAGTTACCCAGTAGTTAGGAAAGGGTCCTGAAATTATAAACAAGGCATATGAGTGATTAAACCTTTAAATGCACTGCAATGCATGTCTACACAGCAATGTTTGGAGCACAGCATCTCCAACTTAAGTTCTGTACAATTCTGTAGGAACAAGTACAGCCACATATTTAGAAAAGCACATGCATTTGTTTTCAAAAAAGTTTTCTAGGGAATCAAGTAGTCTTCCTGTGTAAACATGAATAAGGCCCTTCTAAAGCTCTGGCCTTTACTACATTCCACCCGCTGTATAAACATTAAGAAACTTCTTCCAGCGATCTAGTGTTTATTACATGCTGCTTTTGCTGTAAGTTCGAGTTTATTTTTCATATGACATCTTTGGCTTAAAGTAGAACCAAGGGGGAAAAATCATCAAAACGTGAGTTGCTCCACTTACCTTAACTGCTGTCATTTGCAGGTAAGCTCTGAATTTGAAGCCTGTAAGTGATCCATTGTTAGTGCGTGGTGTAACAAAACTGATCTTTTAAGTCTGTGTAGCTTTTGTTCCTTAAAGATCCGACATGCACAGTCTTGTACAAACAAATTCAACAATCTTTAAGCTTTGATAGGAGCAAGACCTGCTCATAAAAGTCGAGCAGCACTAACTATGGACTGCTACAGGGGCCATGAATACGACAGAGAGAGTACTGGCTCAGCATTTTTCATCTAACCAAAGCAATCGACGGGGCACAGATCAATCCTTTAAGAGATGTTCCTCATGTCAAGTCATATTTTTTTTCAAGAAAAGCACTGCGACTGATTGCAGTTTCAGCATCATTTGGAGACATGACCTCTGCTCGAGTCTGAAGAACAATTTTGGCATTTTAAAACATAGAAAGAGTAATGTTATTGCCACTGACTACCAGTTATAGAGATATATGGTCATTCTTTAATAAAACAGCACTGCCTGCAGGAAAATTATTTATTTTAAACTATTATTATCTCCTAAAAAAATATCTGAAGGAAAAAGCGTTCCCTCATTTTCCCTGAGCAGGCACAGAGACACAAGCCCACAATAATCACAATGAACAGAACTGACTAAACTCAGACAATAATGTCACTATGCACCTTAAACTGGGCTCCTGCCATGTTTATGATGAATTACAAACATCATGTCCCACCATGGACATTATTAATTTGTGATGCACAGAAACTTCTACAATGATAACAGCTGTTTAGCCTGGATACTATACTATGTTAGAAGCCTGAGACATAAACTCAAATATACTATTTTTAAAATGTTTAAGTTAACTAAAAGAAAAGCTTTAGTACAAACCATTCCCACAGGTTTTAGACAAAATAGGTAGTGTCAACATTAAAAACAAAAGACAAATGAGTGGAATGTAAAGTTGGTTCAGTACATCTTTGAAAGTCTTGAGTAATTTTCTCCAGATAGCTAGGGTTCTTCAAAATCATTGGATTCTACAAACTCTGGGGTTTGACTACTGCATGTAGTTATACCACTTGCATGCAAACTACTCATCAGAAACTGCTAAATGCAAGCAATCAATTAGTACAGGATGTGAGACAGGCTGTTTGCTGTTGGAGATGCCACTATCCATCAACGATGCATTTGTTACATCACAATTTCAGTTAGGTTAACCTATCAAAGCAGAATGATATCTGCATAGTTTCAAAAACAGAGACAGAGAGAGAGTGTTTTAAACTACATCCACACAACACTTACCATAAGTGTACGTGTTAAAGAGAGTGGTCACTGTTGTAGACCTGTGCACTGGCTATGTCTGACATCTGGCATGACTTTCACTTCCCCCATAGCCAGTCTGACACTGCCTTACCTGGTATATAGGTGGCATCCACTTGTGCCAACTTTTGTTCCTTCTTGATCCCAAGCAGGGCATAGCAATGCCTACACTGGAGATACTAGTTTGAACTGCCCCAGTAATGCAGTCTAATTTGCAGAATTCAAAACCTCCTCAGGAAAGCTGAACAACAAGAGAAGGAAGTAAGGTTACAGATGTGAAAGGGGGAGTAAGGACAGCTATATGTGTACCCACACCAACTCCTATGGTCCACCAAAGGGACGGAGGGAAGGAGACAGAACTGCAACAGTGATCATACTCAGACAATTACATTATGGTATGCTGGATGCACAAACTATACTATGTTCCTCACTGTTCACTGTTCCAGTTCTATCTATAGGGAACATTCACAAAGCTAGATCCACCTAGGTGGGGTGGTAGAATGCCTGTTCAGACAAGGACTGCAGGATGTACCTCAGGATGCATGAGAAAAATCTATACCTTGTTCTGGATATCACATCCAACCTGCAGGGCATACAGAAAGTGTGAACTGAAGATCAAGTGGCTGTATCTGAGATGTCCTATTAACTAAACTCTTTTGGGAAGGTAATGGCAGCTGCAGAACCCTTTGTGTAATGTAGCCCAATTTTTTAATCCCATGCAGAACCCTGCCATAGGTCTTACAGCTAAAGTTTAAACAGTACTTCAGTAACTCAGAAACTGTTTTGTCACTGGCAATCATTGTTTGCTTTCTGCAAAGACGACAGAGTTGAACTGTTTTTTTTTTTTTTTAAAGGATTTAGTTCTAAACTGAAGTAGTACCTCAATCACCTATACCCAAATCCCAAGGGGAGTGTAACACCTGTCTCCCAACCACCTATACACATCCTGTGGAGTGAAGCATCTGTCTGCCAATCACCCATACACATCCAAGGGAGTGAAGCATCTATCTCTCAACCACCTATACACATCCAGGGGAGTGAAGCTTCTGTCTCCTAACTACCTATATAGATCCAGGGGAGTGAACTATCTGTCTCCCAGCCACCTACACACATCATGAGGAGTGAAGTATTGTCTCCCTTGTCTTTGGGTATAAGGAATAAGACTGGAAGTTGAATAGCTTGGTTCAGGGCTACTTCTGTAATAACGTTTGGCATTAAAGAGGAGTTAGTTTGCAGGGCCATCAAAGGCTCTTTGCACAAGAGTATCTGTAGCTCTAAAACTCTTCTGTCAGGTTGACAGTTCTCAGGAAAACAATTATCCAAGTGAGAAACTTTAGAGATACTGAAGTAGTTGATTCAGATGGTTATAAAGTTAGTTTTCCCAACACAAAGTTCAGGACACAAACTGAGACCACATTTCTCCTAGGGGCCTCAGATGGAGGATGACATTTGTAACTGCTTCACTGAAAGTCTGGTCACTAGTTGGAGATAACAGGAAAGCAGGTGAAAATAGCTGAGAGATGTACCTTCATCCATGCATAACTAAACCTGAAGAGAATAGCTCAGACTAAGCCTGAAGAACCACTGGCATGTCTGCCTGCCTGCCTTTGGGGATAGCTCTTCCTTTGACATCAGAAGGAGAAGTTTTGTTTTCATTAAGCAAAGTAGGATATTCTAGTACTTGGCCTTCTGGCTTCCCTCATGATATTTATTATGTCCTCCAGTAAGAAGTGCCCAAAGGGTAACAGAGACAGAGCCTGAAAGCTGAAAGTCTCAGTCTGCACAGCTTGTCGTATACTAGAGACTTCCTGCACCGTGTTAGGGGGTTTACATGCTGAGGCAGCAGTGGCAATTCCAGACTGGAACAAATGGAATCATTTGTAACCTCTCTTCCTTTAGCTTTTTTAAATTTAAGACATAGGCAAACATGTTTATACATTAAAAGAAAACAAACCATATTAACATTTTCCATTTCCTGTCCTTAAACCTTACATCAGTCCAGTGTTATGTAAGTTGCTCAATTCTTGCCTTCCCTTAAATCTCACTCGTCCTCCTCAGGAACATTATTCTGAATTTCTTGTTCCTGCAAATTCCAGTTATTTCTATGTAATTTGCTCTCTCTCTTTTCTCAAGTTCTCTCTCCCAGTTTTTTTAGTTCTATTACAATATTCAATACTTCAGTACATTATGGTAAGTTGGCTGCACAATCTAGACTACATTCTTTATGGTTCACAGATGGTTTAGACTTTGATTTCCATTTTCTAGTCGTTTCCTTCAGTTTCTGAATTAGCCCAGGGAGTAAGGGTACAACAGAAAAAGCAACAAGAGACAGACCAATCCAGTCTTGAAAGAAAGCATCTTTTGTCCAAGCAAATTTATTTGAATTACTGGAGCAATTTTTTTCTCAGATGCCTGTTGCTCAGAATAGTAAAGAGGTCCAGGACTGGAATTTTTAAGAATCTTGACAAATCCAGAACTGGTCTCCATGCCCCATCTTTTTTGAGACAAAGAATATCCTGGAGTAAAACCCTTTGGTCCAGATGGAACAGGTTCTATGGTTCTTTATGCAAGCGTTTCTGCTAGGAGGGGGTCTACTAGGTGTTCCTGGCCTTTTAGTACAGATGGCTGCCCTATGTATTTGGTTTGGACATAGACAGCTATCTGTACTCTATGGGGACAACTTGCAAGACCAACTGGTTTGTAGTTATGCTTGACTAGTTCTGGTGGCAGGAGGCAAGCTGACTGCCAGTTCTGGGGCAATGTGGAAGATGTACAGGGGGTAAAGTTACATTTTGTTTTTGGGGGAGGAGCTGGTTCTGTCAGTTGTCTCCTTACTGGAGGCTCATATCTCTGAGGAATCTCAGGTCTATTTTTGCCTTCCTGCTGCCATTTTTTGTCAATAATGCCCTTGACTAGAGGGACAGTCTGTTACATTTCTGAAAAGGAGAATTAAACCTGTTCTTTTCCCCTGTCTGTGGCAGTAAGCCCTTGCTTAGAGAGAAAAATTCTGTTATATCTGGGAATAGGTGGATGAATCTTGTGTTCAACTGACTTGATTGGCTTCCCTTTGTGCTCCATTTTTTTAAACACATTGTAAGAATGGGGTCCAAAGAGCCTTTCCTTACCCAAAGTAGCATTAAAATGTTGTGCCTCTGCATTCTTAACAGGGGACTGGGTCCTCAGCTAAGAGTACCTCCTGATAACTGAACCTGTTGTGGCAGCCTTATATGTTGCATCCACATCATCACATCCACATTGTCTGGCATGCTTCCCAGCTGTAAAACAGTCTGGACTAGGCTGATTACAGTTGTCTTCACACTATCTTTAAATTGCTTAATAATATTTTCATGATACTCCAGAATGTGGTGAACGTTCAGGGTTGAACTGTACACTTTTCCCTAACTGGACAAGCAATCTGCTTTTCCCTGTCATGAGAAGAATATTTGTTCTTGATGCCAGTCTGCTGTCCTTAGCAGTTTCTAAGAACAATGTATCTGGGTCTGTAATGGAGTTCTTATACAGAAACTTGCAAGAATCCTGAACACTTAAAAAAACAGTCAGGTCCCTTGGGGCAGGGAGTTGGAAGTTTGGCTCCTCAATGATACTGTTTAAAAACATCCAAAAAGCTTCCTGAACTTCAAGAACATTTAATGGCCAAGAAAAAGAAGGACCTAGAAACTCTTCTGGTATTTACAGCACTTCTGAGATTGCCAGTTGAGATGTTCTCTCATGACTGCCAGAGTTTCCTCAAATGAAATGTCCTCTGGTAGGAATCCTAGGCCAAATTTTCCTCACTACACCTGTGCCATAATCTAGAGGAAAGGAAATCTGTGACCTCTAGTCCAGTTCCTCCTCCTTGGAATTGGAGGATGCTGTCACTGGGAGATCCTCCATCTTTCTCTTGGAATACAGGAAACCTGATTACCATGGTTGATTGGAATCTGTCTGCAGGTTGTACAGATTTTGAGGAATTACAGATCTAATTTAACCCAGTCCTCAGATTCCTCAGATTGTGGCTATCTGGGGCCAGGGGAATAAGGCCCACCAAGAAGCAGCTGTCTAGGGATAAGAAGAGCAAGGGTCATAACAGAAAGGAACTACTGGGTAATTGTAAATTCTAGCTGATTGGGGGGGGGGGGGCATTCCTGGAATCTGACTTGATGGTATGGGCTTACTTTAAAAATGAATCAGGAGATTCTGATACCCTTTTGATAATCTAGTGGCAATTCAAAACAGACACTGGGAGGATGGTTTATGATGAGAAGTGAAGGGCATTATCCTCAGTCTGGCGAGACATGCAAGCATGATACCACTGCAGGAACAATTACAGAGGCCGCAGGAGTACCAGATGTCAGTTTAAAGGTCTGTTTGATCCCCTCTACAGAGCTGATACCTTGGATATAGGAATTTCCCCTATTAGCTTGACAATGTAAGGGTCTCGGCTCTTTCTTCCTAAGAATGCACTTCTGTTTTCTCTTTTTGAGATGGACATCCATAACACCCTGCTCTTGTTGCATATTACCAGACAAAGCAGATGGCTTTAACAGTGCTGTGAGACTCTCTTTGGGTTGGTACACCTGAAGGGTTTCCTGTCTTCACTTCAAATTATTTGGACAAAACTGTTGACAGACTCTACAGCTAGTCACATGGTACTCTGGATCTAGGTTAAAAAAATGTACTGGATGTAGAAGTTTTTATATGGTACACCATTCTTACAGGCACAACTGGTAGCTTTTTCAGGAGTGGACATACCCCACACTTCTACATCTAGCAGCATGTTTGTTGGACATCTATGCACAGACAATAAAAAAATGTTACTGCAGTTAGGGAATGAAAAAAAGAAGCCTCCAAATAGACACTAATCTCTAAAAGTTCTTTAGTCATAGGCCTGGACCAATACCATACTCTGCTACACTGTTATAGCAAGCTGATATATGGAAGAAAGAACCAAGGATAGCATGTGAGGATGACAACTATATGTCAAGTACGTGAAGATCCCTTAGGTAAGTCGACACCAGGCCAGCCAGATGAAGGGAGCTCAGCTATGAAAGTCATGCAGGAAGTTATCGCTAAAGTTATGAATGCAATAGTGAGCCAAAAAGAACATGTACTTTGTGTGTGTGGGGCCAACACACCTTTACTTAAAAGGAGCAATAAGGCGAAGTCCATCTCACAGCAACCTCCTCAAAAGTGTCCTTTAGGCCATATACATTACTACACATTTCGCCCACTGTATAACTAACCTTCTCCATGTTTCATCAGATGTACTGGGTTACTGGAAAATTGCCAGTTGGATCATTAGATCACAGAGTAGAATGGAATCTGAGATGCAAAAACTGGGAGGACTTGGCCCTTTGACCTAAACAATAAGTAAAAACAGAATTTCAAGGGCATGTTTTTTACTTATTGACTGAATGACTGTCTGATTATGTGATGACTCATGAGAGAACTGGTCAAAAGACCCTTTTCAGCCAAAACCTGAGCATTGGGATCCATGAAAAACAGAAAAGGGAACCATCATAGGATATTTACAGACCATGGCAAACAGTACGACAGATGGTACATTAACCATACAGGAAAAAGATTATTCGTGTACCAACACTGAGTACAACACACTGTAAACAGAAACAATGGAGATTATACTACAGCTGCTGATGAGGATAACTAATAGAACTAGCAAATAATTATAATAAATTCAAAAAATAGTACTGTCAGCAATAAACACAAAAGATATACGTAAGTGTGATTGAGACCTCACAGGCAGAGTTATGTCTTAAGGTAAGTCACAGCAAACGAATAGCCAAACATCTACTAATATAACTCCAGGAGAAAAATGGCTACACCTAACAAGGGGTAAGAGGAGCTAACTATTGCCTTTAAAGCACCTAGACTTATAGACAAAGGAAGATCTTTCAGATTAACACTGAATATGGCTACCTACGTCCAACTAACTTATATGTCAAGGGATGTGTTGGTCCAGCTAGAAGAAAAATACAGTTATGTAGGAATTTACCACACCTGCAGTTTGAGGATATTCACTTATGCAGAAATGATGCTTGAAATTTTAGCCACTGAACGCTGGATGACTGTCCTGACTTCTAGCACTTAGCACTCCTCCCCCTCCATTCTGGGTATATGCTCTCACCCGGGGCATCAGGAGATTAGTGGTATAAGCAGGATATCAGTCCCTGACCTCTTTAGTTCTTTCTTGCTGCAGTGTTTGACAAGAATGGTGTGCCATTTCAAAGTCTCATCAATCCAATTGGCTAGGTACTTAGATAAGCATGCCTGCTTACTTATTTATGAATGTATTGCTTTTTTTGACTGGGGTATCCCAAATGGGCTGTGGTATCCTCTTTTCAGAGGATACCTGGGGAGAAAAGTTCCAGTTACAAAAATAGGCAGTACTATATAACAGACAAAAATGTAAAGCCTAAAGTGAATATAAAAGTGAATAAATATGGACATGCAATAAACAAAAGGCAACTATGTTGTTGTGTCTTTCGACTTTTCCCAGTTAGGGGTCGCCACAGTGGAACTCTGGTCCGCTAATGATTGGCAGTAGATTTTTACATGCTAGCTTGCTGGGCCTAACGCACAACCTTCAATGAAGGAACGCCCATTCACGCATGTCGCCACACAGAAGACGCTCTGAGAATCGAACGGGCAACGTCTAACTGTGAGGCGACAATGCTACCGCAGCACCACCATCGCAAAAGGCAACTATACCAGAAAAAAATCTACAAATCAGTATAATACATAGCCATTACACATCACTACATTACAAACTGGCATAAACAGTGAGGTTTAAAAATGTCAATTTGTAATTCTGCAACTGTGGGTAGCACAAATACGAGAAAGGAAAGTGTGAAAGATATGAGTAGAAGGTAGAGAGGGGGTGGGAAATATGCAAGTAGTATATACAGGTGTTAGCTGACATAGATATAAAGTTCTAGTGAGGCTGAAGTAGATATGGAAAAGTAGCGAGTGTGAGTAATGGCAAAGGGGTAGAAGGCAGTAGGAGAATTATACGGAGAATGTGCTTTATTGAGTTACATAGGGGTGATGTAGGTGTGTAAAGGCCAAGGTAGTCTAGACGGGGATGGTGTAAGAGCAGAGCCAAGTGTTTTTACAGAGTTGTGTTAGCAAGTTTTTAAAACTGAATAGGTTGGTTTGTTGTCTGATGTTGGTAGGGATAGAATTTCAGACTTTGGAGACATGATTTGAGTACAAGGATAGACCAACATAGTTGCAGGTTTAACCACTGGTTAATACAGACGTGTCTTGCGGAGTATGGTTTTACAGCAGGTGAGTAAAGTTCCAGTAAGGCTAGCACTGTAGGACAGTTTGGGGGTTTGTAGATTATTTTATGAACATTAGCTAACTGGATGACAGAGAGCATGGAAGTTCTAGCCAACCGACTGTTTAAGGCTACACAGTGGTGGGATTTTGCAGATTGGTTAGTGTCGAATTTGGCTATCTTATTATAACTTTGTTCAGCTTTTGTATGTAGACATTGCTGAAGGTTGTTGTAGATGGGGCAGTGGATAGTAGTGAAGTTAGGAGATATACAGAGGCATTTTTTGGCATTGCTGTTTAAAAAGTGTTTGCTGTGATATAGCAGTCCATTTTTTTCTGTGGGTTTTCTTGTTTTCCTCACATGTTGCTGTATTTGAATATCAGTCTTTACGTGGTTATCAGTAAAGGCATCAAGTAGGTTGGCGTGGGACACAAGTTTTATATGAGGGTTGCTTGAAAAGGTGATTGAGAAGTTATTTTTTGTTTAGGATGCAAACTTTTGGGGTGAAAAGCAATAAGCTGTTTTTCTTGGCATTTAGCAGGAGAGGTGAGAACTGTACAACCAAGTTTCTATAAAAGAAAAACTTTTTTGGGTCTTTCCTGAAGTTCTTGGATAGACTTAACGGTGGTTGTCAATAACCCTGTAGTTGCTGCCCTACAAGATGCAGCCACGAAATCACGGCCATATTTTATGGAATGCATGGCTAGCTAGAAAGTGAGGTTTGGAAAGTTAAAGTATGTTTGTCTTTCAGATCCTTTGCTTGTATCTCTTCAGTCTTGGTCTTGTGTTGGAACAATAAAATCCCCAGGAACATCAAAATGCATATAAGGAAGCTTAAATCCCTGAAGGCTAAGGCAGTGGAGGCATGTTTTTTCCCCATCCTTGTGATGAACAACAGTATTCTGTGTTGAAGCCTTAGCAATTATTTTGCTGGAACCCATAGATACCACAGATGTATCTGCAACAGGGTGCTCAGATAAATATCTGAAGGAATTCTTCACCCAGTAAAAATGGCCAGGTTTCTTAGAAGAAGGAATCTGGGAATTTTTGTCTCAAAAGGGGAATTAGCAAATGCATCAGCCAAGGCTTCAATCACAAGAAGAACGGCAAAGAGCTTAGACTATAGTAGACAGGAACTTCCTATATTTAACATTGGTCAGGATAAATCTGTTGGGCTCCAATTGGAAGAGCTCTTTCACTCTTTGAAAGGTATCCATATAAAATATCCTCTGGTTGGGATGCAGAAGATAAGGTGCCACCAATGTCACGACTCAAACAGAGAGCTGATCTGTCTCAAAATCAGAGGAGTATGAATCCTAAGAAAGGGAAAGATCCCTTCTTCTTTTGGAATGGGGAAGGGCCCCTGCCACACACATTACTTTTCTGTAGATGGCTGAATGTTCTTTAGGAGAAAGAAAATCCTGAGCCAGCTACATGAAGTACTGGTAGTAAGACTGGGATGAAGTTTGGGAAAATGGTTCCACAGTAGTTGGTAAGGCAAGATTGTGAAAAATTACTTATGCTTGGATAATTTGGTCCAGGGATGCTGTTGAGACATTGGAATAGGAAAGGGATTTTGATACTGAATTCGAAAAATTATGACATCCTCAAGCTCACTGAGTGGATGTTGCCATGCCCTTCCTCAGTTACAACAGTAGGTACAGCGGAACCAGATGTACACAAAGAGGCATCCAGACTGGCCTACACCTGAACAGATTCAGCTTATGAGGGTGTATGATCAACTGAGTGTGTGTGTGTGTGTGTGTGCGAGCACGTGGTGGACTCCAAAGAGACCATAACAGAGGCCTTGGTGGAAGCAGCTGCTGTGGTTGGGTGATTCAAAAGTATCTATCCAAACCTGACACTTTCAAACCTAGGGAGCCTTTTCGATGCAGATCAGATACCAGTGACCTTCTGGATACTTCTATTTTGGGTGCTTCTCTAAAAGCTTTTTCCTTTTTTAAAGGATATCAGAAGAGGATTTGGCTAAAGCTACAGCAGTCTTGGGTCAGGTGTGTGACGTGTGTTGAATGAGGCATTTCCTGGAGACAATTTGCTCTCCTTTCCATTGTTTTTGTGTTGACTCGTGCACAGCAGAGACCACTGGCTATACCGCACGTAGACCCTAAACAAAATACATACTAATGATGAAAATCTCTCTGGAGAATTTACTTTCCATAATGAGTGCAGTTACTGACTTTTTCGGATTCTGAATCTGACATCTAGTGAACCCTGATGCTCAAAACTACACTAGGCATAAAACAAAAGTACAGCAATGAAATGAGATGCGGTACTCTCCCCATTAGGGTACTTACGGCAAAATGTGGAAGCCAAACCAACAGACAGACTGATGATGCTTTAGAACTGTGCATCATTCATGACATTAACTTCAGCAAAAAAAAAAGTAACTATTATTGTGGTGGGATGTCTGTTCACTCAACCTGGAGCTGGAAGGGTGCAAAGCTCTGGTTTTCCTTTCCTGAATGACCCCTTGATAACCAGATTCTTGTTCTTGAAACTGTAATTCCAAGCTTCTGCTCTAACAAGTTCACTTAAACTGACTACTCGTTTAATGAAAAAATATTAACATAAAAAGAGACACTATATTATGGTGTGGTACAGTACAGCTCAATATTAACATAAAAAGAGACACTATATTATGGTGTGGTACAGTACAGCTCAGTCGAGTATGGGATGGGATGATATGTACTTGGAAGCTGTGCAAGGTGCAAATCATAGCTAAGTGTCTCAGTCTACTGAATAAACTGCTTAAACACACCCAGTGTCTTCCAGTTCTGAATTATTAAATTCTGTTTAAATCCTGACAAATTAACATATACATATTCATTTTTTATGCAAGGCTGAAGTCCACAGATGCTTTGCTAAAGTCAAGCATTTGTTTTATTGTTTTTTAGTCTCTCATCAGTAATGGCTTTTCAGCATCTTTGAAAGAGGGATTTAAATACTACCAATGAATGCTACTTACAAAGTCAATGTGCACAGAAAGGAAAAAAGGTTACAGTAAAGGTTTGCCTTTACCCCTCATTAAACTGTATGTCTTTGTCTTTCACCTGTACTGAACAAGTCCCACAAATTCCATTCTATGTACATGGTTTTATCGCTATCCAAATACAGCCGAACAAATCCTGTTTATAATTTCATATTAAGCTTGCTGCCAGATTAACACACGTCTTCTAGCCCATTTGTGAGTATAGGTCTAAACGCTTCTTTAATGCTTACCAAACAAATGACCAATAATGAAAAGACACACTCCAATAGAAGAATAAAGAAAGTGGAATAAATAAATTGCACAGACTGAACTGGGAGGCAGGCGAATCTACAATTTGTGAACCATTTAGTCCCCACAGACTGCGTAATGCATGTGCTCATTTTTCCTGTGTAGATTTTTTTTTTCTTATGGTGTTAAAATCTGTCATTTCATAATGGTCAGACATGTCATTATGACAAGGTCACCAGGGACAAAAAAAAGGTTCTCCATCTGTAATCAGCCACTCCAAATACCTTTTCTGTTGGTTAATATTTTCATGTCTGACACTATTTTACTACCCCTCAAAAGTCTGACAGAGTAAAAATGCCTCTCATGTTTGAAATTCAAACTCTGTATCACAAGAGAAGATCATCCTCGACTATTACAAAGCTGAAATATCAACTTTAGAATTCTAGACAATTTGACAATTTTACATGACTCAAAAGTGTATTAAACCAGGAACAGCCAAAACAAGAACCCCCCTCCCCCAGCAGTGCAGCATAACTGTGGTGGTGTTTCAGATAAACAATGGCATTGGTACAATAAATTTAACTACTGCCAATGAAGCAAATGTTGAGACGCAGTATTCAGAAGTGGCTACATCAGATCAACAAAATGCACCAATGCATTTGCTTCAGTTAATATGCAATTAAACTTCACATTAACAACAAAAAATCATCAGTACAGAATTCCTACCCAGGCAGTATTAAATTCTGACAGGCAAATTAACTGTCTGAGATACAACTACCTCTGAAGTGCAAAGTTTACATTTTAATTTGTACAGATTGTACAGAGAATCGCTAAGGTAATATAAAGTAAGAGGAGCAACACAGATCTGAAACAATAGCTCATGAAACAATCAAGTATCAATTAGTAGAACGGTCAAAGGCCACTTATTTCAGCTCCTTTTCCTGACAAAGTGAAACATGACAAGTCTACTACTTCAGCCATAAATAAGTGAACATTACTGGCTTTTACGTACTGATCCAGTACGGCTAATACAATCTTCCTTTTTCTGTGTCTTAGTCAACAGACATTTTTTCTCATGGACCTAACTGCACAGAACACAAGACCTGGCTGTCATTCTTTTCAAGACATCAGCTCCTCAGCCCCGCCTAATGAGGAACTGTAGAGCGGCCGTTCTTCTCACAGATGTATCATGTAATACGAACTGCTAATGTGCTTTGTTCCCACAAAAACCACCTGGGCTAGACGTCTGCAAAATGACATCATTCTAGTCCACATGCATCCTGAAGGTGTTCCAAAGACAGCATTTGACAGTGATGCTCATGATTAATACTCTGTCACAGGACATTGTGGGAACATGCCACCATATGGTAGTGAATTAGTCAGAATGCTACAGATAGCACCAGTTTGCTGTAGGTGACAAGCAGCAACTCGGTAAATAGCAAACAGTACTAAACATGCATCAGGCAGGTGAGCTAGTCAGTCTGCGTTCATCCTTTGATTCTGTTGATTTAATCAGAGCAGCATGTCAATTAACAAATAAATACACATCAAAGCAATCGACATGTAATTCCTTGGTACAAGAAAAAAATGGAATAAGAAAAGTGGATTACTACAGGTTCACGTTTCTCACTGTCAGTAAATACACAAAGACATAAAAAATTGAATTTTATGAGTACAGCAGTGTTTGTGGGGGAAGTGCTGTCTGTGACTGGACACATCCATGGACTCCATGTCAAAAGACACACTAACGATTCTTTTTTTTTAAGATTTTGAAGAAATACAAATTTCAAGCAAATACGCAACAATAAGATACTTATTCTGCAATTACAGGATATCTTGGGTAAAGGAAACAGCATGCAGCCATAAAATTATCGATACAATTTCCATACAGAGAAAAACACCACAAAAAATGCTTATTGCTTTCAGTGAGCCTTGCAAAATTTTAATCCTTCTAGAATTAGACCTTTTATTTTTACAGGGAGTCCCCCAGGTTTCTTTTCAGTAAAACAGCCTATTTTTAACTTCATACAAAAATCCAAGCAATGAGACATTGCTCCTGCTGGGGAATTTACAGCATTTCTTAAACAAGTATGCTTTGTGCAGGCTGACATTATACAGGTTTTTATGAACTGTTTAATTGGAAGGTAACTTGAATCTTTAAACCAAAATGAATCCATGAACACATTACTCGACATGGAAAACATTTTAGTGTTCAATGTGAACCTTTTAATGCAGTGTAAAAATGGCTTAATGCTACATGTACACTTGTTCTTCAGGAGAACTGTTTGCTCTTGCTCACTAAAGCATACTGCATTTGAAAGTAGAGCCTAGAGCCTCCTTCCTAATGTCAACATTAAAAGTGCAGGGTGAGTTTAACTTCTTTCCTTACAAACTTGTCCATGTAACTGCCTAGAAAACACATTTAAATCCCTTCTGCATATGCCATTTGGTAAAAACACTTTCAGTTTAAAAGTACTGTAAAAAGGGGCCAAAATTATTCAAAATCTACACTGCCACTTGAAAAAAATGTGGCACATAAGTCTGGGCTTAGTAAAAGTTTCTAGGTCAAGCACATAAAGCACAACTATTAGGCGTTATGATCCAAACGGACATCATTTCCACAATGGCCACTCTTTTCACGCTTACAAAAAAAGCAGTAATGCACGTGGTACTGAAGTAAGAGCTAACTACTTCCTCAGGTCTTCCCAGCATAAGACTTGGGACTAATATGTGTACCACAGGCTTCATTTAGTTTTGGCATATAGCTGCCTCATGGTGCTTGGTCTTCTAGTTTGATTCTCCGCTGCAGTGCTTCCTGTTTGTACAACCTTCCTGAGTTTGTGTGAGGATTTTGCTGGGTGCCCTGGTTTCTTCCCTCATCCCAGTGATGTGTTACAGGAAAACTGACACTTCTCTAAAATGGTCTAAAGGTGTGGATTGTGTGTGGTAATGAGGGAGTGTCCTGTAGTGGGCTGGTACCGAGTTCGTGGCATGTTCCTTTGCAATGTTTTCTGCGAGAGCTAGAACTGGCTCTGGCTTTCCTGATCATGAACTGTGCGCATGTATAAGCTGCACACTTGTGTGATGGTCAATGCTCTCCACAATGACTGGAAGCTTTCCCAGACAATCACTATTCTTGGCTACTGACTGACAACTAAAAACCTGCTAGGACCATAAAGAAAGCTGTTACTGTTATGTTAGCAAAATGCAACATAGGTGTGAAACGTACAACATAATATAAAGCCTACAACTGTATTCTTCTGTAAAATACACCAGATATGTAAAACATCATAAAATGTTATGGATAATATGAGAATATGATTTTACAGGAGAAATGACTGCTGCAGAACTCTATGAAGTCTCTAAATTGTGAAAGTAACAGCAACTTTTTGTAGGGTATTGGCAGCAGAGACAAATACATTCTTACAGTGATGTACGCTAAACCAGTCCACTCCTGTTACTTAAGGCGCAATGGTGTGCTTTTTAAGTTGAGTGACCTGAAAAGTACCAGGGACTCTGTGAATCTTTGAGGGGAAATTTGGTTTGGAAGAACTGTGCTAAATGTATGTCCTCCTGTCTGGCTCGTCAAGACATCCTTGTAGAGGTCAAGTGGAGTGACCCCCTTGCTGAGAACAGCCAGCTTACAGAAGCCATTTTGGGAACAGTCTTTGTTGTGTCTTTGATGTGTTTTCATGTTTTTTTTTTTTACTTCTTTGAAAATAGTTTGCTCAGTTTTAAATTACCTGCTAGTAAACTATTGGACAGTGGTAAATGGGGACTAATTACTCTTTCAGGCATTTTAGTTTTGGAACATTTAGCTGGTAAAATTATGTTTTCTTGCAAAGCCATCTGCCTGTTGCAACCCTTTATTTTACATTTCTCTGTGCAGTACTGTACATGTCTGTACATTTCATTTTACCAAACTATTATTTTAGTAAAGAATTATATATAATTAATTTCAAAAAACTGTGGATTGTGGCTAGTTATGTATTCTTTAATAACTGATAAATGTAAGTACTGAGCATTAGTGAGTAGCTGGTGTGGTCTCTGACAAAGAGCTAAGCTATCACTATTTGTTCATATATTTTACATAGTTTATTTTAAGAGTGGTACAGACACTAGCAAGCTTGTATATGCTAGCTAAAGTCTAGCTGGTAGCAACGTTTCCATAAAGCAAGAGAGGGCTGTAGCATTAAAAAAATATTTGTAATTGTGTGCGTTTGTGTAAAAGCAGCAGTTATAAATCACAGCTACTGTGGATACTCTAGACCTGCAAGGCACAGAATTCAAAGTAAAGTGACAGAAGGGTATACCCTGCTCTGTGACAGCTCAGTGCACAGCATACATGGGTAGGGTTAGCACAGGCCCATAGCCCAGGGCAATAATCTGTATTCTTTACATGCTGTTAAGGCCAAAATTATCTTTACTTATTTGTTTATTCTGATGTACATATGTTTATCCATTTTATTCTGTCTGTTGTTGCTTATCAATGTCTATTGTCTACATGCTATTATGTCCAATTTTCTCTTAATTCTGATTTATGTGTATACATCCATTTTATTCTGTCTCTTGCTGTTTACCACGTTTATTGGTATAGTGGAGAAGACTGAAGGTACGCAACCACTGTCCCACACATACCTGGCTAGTTATACAGCATATTAACCATACCAATGGGGAAACAGAAAAAAATGGCATTTCATTCTATGTCAGACCTCAACCTGTTGTGTCATCTCAATGGGAAGACTGCATTGATGTCTCCATTTACTCATTCCCACCATCACAGACTGCTGAGAGCACCTGCAGAAGCCAAAACTACAAATGTCAGTCCTTAACTGGAAATCTGGAAAATCGCCCTTTTCCCTCAAATCCATGTGCATGCTAGCAACAGCAACATACAGCTTACCATGAAGAAACAGCATAGCTATCAGAGATGCCCAGTTTTTCCCCCATTTATCAGTTCCCTCACATTTGAAGACCAGTGAGTAAACATTCCATGAGTGTCCAAATCCTCTAAATTTACAGCAAACATTCTGTCAATAAACAGCAACTGCAATTTTACGGTGATCAAAAATAAAGACTGCTCCATTCACTCACTGTGTTTCCTAATTTAATGACAATGGTGACAACAATCCATTTTCAACTATGAAGACATCAAAGACTCCATTTTGGATTATGGATGCAGTAATGTTCAAGCACTTCCATAATCCGTCAACCCTTGTTTGTTTGCATGAAGGCTGATGCCCTAAGCTAATGGTTGACTAGGCTGTGGTACACCAGATACCTGAATCAGCTTTCCTACCATAACGTAGGAGAGTGATGTTTTCTACCATAAGACCATTCACTGACTGAAACAAGAAAGCTGGCAATTGGGTGTTGAAGTGATAATGACCAAACCTGAACAGAAACAGTTACGATAGCAATGATGGTACAGACATGCCAATGGGAACCAATGTCTGTATGCACTGTCACTTGTGAAGCATGAACAACGTAACAATTAGGAACATACATGAAACATCCTTAAAAGCCATATGACAGTGAGACAGTACTTAGCACTTGGTTTTCATGACATGCTGATTCCACCTGGAAGGAGGGTCCCCCATATCAGGGGATGCCAACTAACTGGTCAGTTGGGTAGCAGGGGATCTAAATTAGCAAACATGGTGGTGGTAGGAACACCTTGCTGGTTTGGTTTAAATTCACGTGAGGTGAACCAACCCTCCCTGCTTTTGTACATTTTGCAAGCTTTAACTTTAGTGGGTATGAGCTTTTACAGGACATATCACATGTGCAAACAGAAGTTCCAGAGCCAGTGAAGGCAGATGACTGATTGGCTTTGGGCAACAACTGGTCATCTACTGGATTACAGTAATATGGAATGTCGTTTGATTATGCCAGTCTGGATATTTCTTGCAGGTAAAAGGCATATGGGCTAGAGATTGCTTTTCAGGGATAAAGGAGGGCCAGTCAAAGAATAGTGAATGGACTTAAGTACTACTATGTGATTAGCAACTGTACTTGAGTTGTAGAGAAGTTTGGAGAGGGTGCGTCAAGCTATCAGTCTGGGCAAGTAGCTCAGCAAGTAATTAACTGAATCTATTAACATCCTGAGGCTCACAAATCCAGAATCTGAACACTAACAGTTGCCCATTCATTCAGCACTCAGTAGTTCTTTTAGAGGACTAAAACAAGTACATACCAACTTGACAGAAAATGCAAAACAACTCTCTCCATCTATTAATGCATTCAGAACAGGTTCCCTTTTTAGCCAGCAGCTTTTGCAGGTTGTCGCCACAGGCGTGGTCAAACTGCTTATGAAGTTTTAGCATTATCTTTTGCTTCTCTGCTTTTGTTATGTTTTTTTTTATGGTGATAAGTGATAATTTCATTTTCAACTGGAATGCCTTGACATTCTTAAGGAAAGATGTCAGATGTCAGTGCAATATCTTGACGGCATTAATTCATGTCCAACAGGGTAGCTAAATATTTCTGCTCTGGCAGTTTTATTTTCTAGTACAGCCTGGCTCTTTTTTAAGGTATCTTACTGAGTAGCAAGGGAATATCTTCATAAAACAAGTTTGTTTTAGTTTGGTGCTTTGCCTGAAAAGTTTTTGCAGGAAATGTTACCTTCGTTGTGATGCACAACTCTTCTACTGCAAGGCATAAATACTCTATAATCAGGTTACTGGGTTATGTTACACTCATTTTCATTTTTAGTTTATTAACAAAGCAAGCTAACCATTTGTCTCCCCATAAGTGTGTGTGTGTGTGTGTGTGTGTGTGTGTGTGTGTGTGTGTGTGTGTGTGTGTGTGTGTGTGTGTCCATGCAGTATTAGTGACGGTGGATCCCAAGTATTCAACAACAATAACAATTAATCTATTACAAGTTCTTCTGAAGTTATAGTGTAACACTCTCCCACAGTTCCCTCAATTAAAGTAACTTCTCCAGTCCTGTATACACAGTATTTTTCATGGTGAAATCTGTTTTAGCAAATGCCACACTCGTATCTCAGTGTCATAATGGTCTAGACTGGAATCAGGTGAAGATTCCCTTGAGTGTTTTTTTTTGAAAGAAGTCCTGTAGGTAGCTCTAGGCAATGAAAAAAGGAACATTTTGCTTTTACATGTATCCCTGTTGTTACACACACATCCACAAGAAAACAGATATAGAACACAAGAACAGTTTTAATCATAGAATCTTTTCTATATTACAGAGTGCAAATATTGAGAGGTTGTTTAGACTGGAAGCAGTCTCCAGCCCCCAAAAAAAAAAAAAATATATATATATATATATATATATATATATATATATATATATATATATATATGTGTGTGTGTGTGCATGCATATATCTATTTAACTATTTAGCTAGCTATATACACACACACATGAAATCTTCCCCCGTGAAAGAGAAATAAGGCATGGGAAGATAGAAAAAGGACTACTGAGTTTTGTTAAATACCTACTCTGTGCACCTGTCTTCTACTTCCTTGAAACTCATTCTTTCTCACTTAGCAATATGCAAGCAATAATGCCCAACAGGGTGGAGGTTTCAAGGAAAGAATGGACTGTTCTGGGATGTTGCGTCTTTCGGCTTTTCCCGGTTAGGGGTCACCACAGCGGAACTCCGGTCCGCTAATGATTGGCAGTAGATTTTTACATGCCTAATTGCCAGCTCTGACGCACAACCTTCAATGAAGATACGCCCATTCACGCACGTCTCCACACAGAAGACGCTCTAGCTGAGAATCGAACGGGACAATGTCTTACTGTGAGGCAACAACGCTACCGCAGCACCACCACCGCAGTTAATGGACTGTTCTGGGAAACTGAGGGCTAATGCTGAAGGCATATGCTGTACCTTCCTACTCTCTCTATGACTCACTCCTCCACCACTGCACATACAGTTTTCCTCTTCATCTTGCACTGTGATAAATTACACACAAAAGTGATATGCAGCAGTAACATTTTAAAGATTCTGTGATTTAAAAAACTTGTTTCAGCTACATATTGTACTTATTTTACTGCCTGCACTTTAACAAAGTTGTTTTTTGTTTAAATTACCTGTTTAACTGTAGTAGGCTACACACTCGTGATAGCCATTTTTGTGCATTTAAAGTGTTTTTTTGATTGTATCGGCTTTATTTTCTGAAAAAAAAAAAAAAAAATATATATATATATATATACATATACACACACACTTGTTTTACTACCTTTCTAAGCTAGTATAGTCCAGTTTTCAGGTTATTGATGAATTCAGGGCTGTGTTACAAGTTTCTGTGTTTGCCCATACCTTACTTGGACAGAAGGAAGTTTCTCTGTTCACTGTGAGAGAGGGGAGCTTTGAGCAGCCTATCTGTTCCTGTAGGAGTGGTTTCAGCCCAGAAATGAGTAGTTTATTGGCCATTTTGTGCTAATTTCTCTCTCTTTCATTTCCCTGCTATAAAACCTGCATGTGTGTGGTTTTGAGCGCCGGTTAGCTAGGGTATAACTATTCCCGGCTCCACAGTCTACTCTTCAATTTTTCCCTTGGAACTAGGCAAACTTTCAACTTAAGCACTTAAATCATTCACTTCTCAGTCCAGCACTTGCTCAAAACTCATAGCAAGCACTAATAAACCTTAGCACTAGATCCTCCTATACTGTAGAGAAGGACAAGACTCTCTATTCGACCTTACAAGCCAGTCAGTAAAACAGTTCACTGTACCTATCCAGGCATGTCCAAAGGGCAGTTTCAGGTGTACTCTCCAGTCCAACTGGTGAATCTGGGCATTTTGAGGCAATGTTACAACTGCCTCATGTACACAAATAACCCTCTCCTCCTACCACCAAACACTAACACATGCGAGAGATGCAATTTTGCAGCCAAACTGGAGGCTAAGCTCTCTCAACCCAAGAATGGACCAGACAGTCAAGAAGAGAAAAGAATTACTTGCATCACACCACCAGTCTCACATAGACCTATGAAACCAGCACCGGCAAAAAAACACATAAATACATGAAAACATACTCGGAGGCTCTAAATAAAAATCTACAAAAGCAACAGAGACCTCCAAAGCAAACAACCAAGCAAACTTCACCCCCCAACGCAAACCATGAATCACATACTTCACAAAACCAGTGTGCCATGCAATCACAGCCCTTAAGGCAAAATAACATACCCAACACAATAATAATAGGTGACTCTATAGTCAGGCACACTGATGTCCCACTCACCAGGCTGAACAAGGAGAAGGTTACTGTTAGCTGCCTGTTGGATGCCAGGCACCGCCACATAACACAAGCACTCAGGTCACTTCAGAACAAGTACAAATACGACTCTGTCATTGTCCATGTTGGTGTGAATGACCTGAGCAGTACCTCCCTGGACTACATGAAAAGAGACATGGAAGAGCTCTCTGATCATGTAGCCCAGGCTGGTATGACCCTGACCTTGAGTAGCATCCTGCCATCACCAAGAATGATACCACGGTATAAAGAAAAAAATTATCAATTTCACCAATTGGCTAAGCTTCTGGTGGCATTCAAAGGGGATCCAGTGTCTGTCGGCCTGGGATGACATGCTCGACAAGCCACGCTGCTTCGCTAGAGACGGCTTGCACCTGTCACCATTAGGCTTTCGAAAAATGGCCAAGGTTCTTGCCATCCCCATAGTGCCTTTTTTAGACAAGGCTTAAAAGACAAACCCACCGCCGTAAATAGCACAAGTAACAAAAAACTGAGGGTAATGCTACTCAATGCCAGAAGTCTAAACCTTAAAATGCACGCACTCGAGGCACTCCTCAATATGGAGAAAATTGATATATGTGCAGTAACAGAAACCTGGTTTAAGGCTCCAGAGAGCACCCCGGCACTACCAGGCTACAACTCATACCATACATTTTGGCCACAAAACCCAGACCGAAATACAAAAGGCAGGGGTGTATCCATATTCATCAAGGATACCCACACCTCCAGGTTAGTGGCACAGCACGATGCTTCAGAGATCATCCACGTGCAACTAACAATGGGCAAAACTGCAATTCAAATTGTGGCTTGCTACAGATCACTCACCATGTCCCAGGACTGCCACTCCACATTTCTGGAAACACTGGGAAACATAAAGGTCCTACCAAACACCCTGATATTAGGTGATTTCAATTACCTAAACATTAACTGGGAGAACTACTCAAGTACTAACTCTCTTGCCCAACATTTCCTAGAATTTATAAACTCAAACGCCCTGGATCAACTGGTCAACACCCCCACCAGAGATGACAACATATTGGACCTGGTCATCACCAACATGGGCGACCGGTGTTCCACAACGAAGGTCAACCTCTCGCTGGTCAGATCTGACCATAAACTAAACACTCTGGATATCCACATTCTGCCCCTAACCCCAGTCAAAGAAAACCACAGTGAAAAACTTTTCAAAAGCAAACTTCACGTTACTTACGACCGAGGTGGAAAGTTTCAAAGCAAAATCCTTTACTAATACACTCTATGGGCACCTACAAGAATGCATGGATCGTGCTATCCCAAGCAAAACCAAGACTCACTCCTCCAAGAAAAGGAAACCAGTATGGTGAACCCCTGCCATAAACAAAGTATACAATAGAAGGAGGAAACTAGTACAGAAAAGAGTAAAATCCCAAGAAGGGAAGACATCCCTGATCATTATCAGCAAGAAACTACGATTCCTCATAAAATCATCCAAGGCTAGCTTCAAAAGAAAAATTGCCAAGGACTCCAAGGATAACCACAAGGCATTCTTTAGCTATGTCAAGAATCTAAGAGGCAATTCTCAGATCTGCTTGGAGTTACTGCAGAATGGCACAAAATACACTGAACCAACTGATATCGCCAACATCCTGGCAGACAGGTTCAGTGCAAACTTCACCCCCCTCTCACCCAAAAAAGGGCCCAAAACCATACCAGAAGAATGTAGTGCCCCTGAAATCACAGACACTCAGGTTAAAGCAGCCCTCTTCAAAGCCAAAAACACAGCATCAATGGGACTGGACGGTGTCCCAGGCTGTGTCCTACACAAGCTCAAAGATGAACTAACCCTTCACCTAAACACACTGTTCAAACTCAGCCTCTCCACGGGCTACATGCCCATAGAGTGGCGCACAGCAATGGTTATTCCGCTCCACAATGGTGGAGCCACAACAGACCCCGGGAACTATCGCCTATAAGCCTCATTAACAGAGACATTGGGAACCTCCCAACAGTAGACCCTACCCAGTTTGGCTTTTTTAAGGGCAGATCATGCCTCCTAATCCTGGTGGACTTCTTTGAGACAGTTACCAAGGCTATAGACGAGGGAAAGGTGGTCCACACAGCCTACCTAGACCTCGCAAAGGCCTTCGACACCATTCCCCATTCCGGTATTATAGACAAGCTCACCAGCCTGAACATAAACCCTTAAGTCAAGAGATGGGTTGCCAATTGGCTCACAGACAGAACCCACATGGTAAGAGTTGCGGGAGCTAGGTCGGACTCTAAACCGGTTACAAGTGGCGTTCCCCAGGGCTCAGTCCTAGGACCCCTCCCATTCGGCATATACTTCTCAGAGGCACAGGCAAGCACAGGAGGTCTATAGCTGACCAAGTTCGCAGACGACTGCAAACTAGGGGCTATAACTGTCTCTCCAGCTGACACAGACATCCTCCAAAAGGGTCTCACTGAGACAGATACCTGGTGTCAAAACCATGGCCTCAAGCTAAATGCCAAAAAGTGCATAGTCATCCCCTTTGGAAAAAAACAAAGTACCCACAAACCACCACATAGGTGGTAGCCCCCTAAATACGGAAGACGTAATAAGGGATCTGGGGACCCAGGTAGATAGTAATCTCTCCTTTGAAAATCACATTGCCAAAGTGGTTAGAAAATCCTTCTATGTGGCCCACCTAATCACAAAAGGGTTTGCATCCAGATCAAAAGAGGTCATTGTGCCCCTCTATGTACAATGCTCCATTTGGGATGTACCTCACAAGACACCTGCAACAGCTGGAAAGACCACAGAAGTACCTCACCAAGAGGATCACTGGCCTCAAACAGACACGCTATGCAGCTTGACTGAAGAAACTTCAACTGTACTCGGCTGCATACCGCCTACTCAGAGGTGATCTATACCTGACATACAAGGCCATGTCCAACCCAGAATTGATGGACATGCTCCACCTAAAGAAAACCATATCCCCTTGAGCCACACGCTCTAGGGATCTAAACCTCACCACAACAATAAATAGGATGTGTTGGAGGGATAGATTCTTGTCCCAGAGACTTCCCATGCTCTGGAACAAGATTCCAATCTACATTAGGCAGAGCTCCTCGCTAACACTCTTCAAGAGAAACCTTGACAAGTGGATGGGAAACAGAAAGTTTACCCCGGGGATCACTTCAATGGCTCTACTGGACAGAGGCACAGGGAACTAATCTAAGGGGGTGGCGAAAGTCAACACATTCCAGCTAGGCTTATAAATGCCTTTGGGCAGATAGCCTAGTACCTACCTATGAACCTATAAAGCAACGTGATTATCTGCAATCACATCAACCATGGCATCATAGGTACATTGCACATAAACCTGGTATCAATTCATTTTGCACATTCTAAATGAATGTTTGAATAGGACTAGCCTACTGTTAGAATACCGCATCCTGTGTATAGCTGTTTACAGGGCCTATTCAGTGATTACCTGATACATTATTGCAACTGTCATTGTTATTGCACAGGTTTCCAAACGTTTTGAATCAAATATTTTTAAGAAAAAGGCTTCAAAACACACACACACACACACACACACACACACACACACACACACACACACACACACACACACACACACACACAGAGTAAATTACAAAAAACACAAACACATTTACATACATTGCACTCTCAACTGGGGGCAGATCTCCCAATGTCTTGTTTATACAGTGTTGATTCAGACATCTGCAGCCTGTTCCTTATAATGAATGTAAAGCTTCAAGCTTCTGCTCTCCAAACTGTGAAACATGCATCTTAATGAAGAACAAATCATACATCTGCTTCTGTCTTTCTCGCACCTCCATAACCCTCACGATGGGCTGCCATGTGTGGCCATCCATATTCACTCACTTACTGACTGACCCTTGTTAACAGTAGCCACTGTGCCAAATTCCCTGCAGTCATTTCTCCACAATCTGAGCAACAGAAGGTAACGGGTTCTACTCGCCCCACAACTGGAGGCCTGAATTCACATTCCAGTACTGAAGCTGTACAATAAACAAAAGTGGGGGGATGGTGCACTGCCAAAGTGACATTCTTTGGATGAGATGGGTTTCATCACTGAAGTTCCGATGAATGCTAAGATTCCACTATACTTTGTAAAGAAAAACAGAGGCATTTCCACCATGCACCTCAGGTCTACTTGGAAAATAGGTCACAGACCTAATGGAATTTATATAGCCAGCATATTTTGTTATGCCACATATGGCTATATGGGAGACAAACTACTGCGACACATCCCTAAAATAGGAGTGACTCAAAACACACTACACAACTGCGGCCATAAGTACCTGCCTGTTACAAACATTAAGTGGGATCAGTTTACTTATATGAACATTCATTTCTTCACAGATTAAAACAATTATTCACTGGTTGTCTCTCGATCCCACCTCAATTATGCAAAGAAATGCCATTGTACTGCAAGGACCCTTCTCTTTAGCCCTTTCACTAATTAATTTTTGATGAAGAAATAAGAGCCTGCAGAAATTAACTGAAATACTCCCTGGTAGGGGGAGGGTTAGGCTGCTCTTTTGCTCACATAAGAGACCTGCAAGCTTGTTCATACTTCCCACAATCAGTCATGACTAATGCAGGAGGTATTCTCCGTCACTATGTCAGAAAAACATGTAAGCACAAACACACTCTCTCTTTCCACAAAGACAGACACACACACACACACACACACACACACACACACACACACACACACACACACACAGGCATGATCACTCAGTCTCTTTCTGACGCATACCTCTACACACACACACACACACACACACACACACACACACACACACATAACCGTGATTCACTGTCAGCAAGCTCTCCCTTATTTACGACTTTCCTTTAGCAGTCACCACATAAATTCAGACTTTCTTCCTGCTCAGGCTTCATGAGTAACACTTTCCAGAAAAATGATGGCAGATGGAACACTTGAATGTTGTTTTCCGATATGAAAGAAGAGGCTATAATTCACAAGCTTGTAGAAAACTGTAATCATAGACACTGTAGTATTCGGCCAAAAACAAATGCAAAGGAAAACTATCAAATTCAAGTCAATCCCAAAACACCCAATGAAACAAGGCACATTCTGATTTCACTGAATTACCATTTCTGTGGGCGGCCAGTACAGTAAGCTGCAAACAATGTGTAAATATGACAGCTGCTAAAGAAAGTCTTAGAATGAACAATGTTCGGGAAAAGAACAATTTGTTATGGAAGCACATGATTTACAGTTCCTGTCTTAGAAGCTAATAACTGCAGACTTCTAAAGTTTGGTTAAGATGCTCAAGTACAGCAATGTTTTCATAAACCAAGTACAAGAACTTGTCTCTTGTGCATTCCTGCACAATTTCGTCACTGTGAGCAACCACAAATTTCTATTGCTTATCATATGTGAACACAACCCAACTATTTATGGTAAATTCAGCAAGAGCTCAAGAAAAAAAAAAAAACAGCAAGAACTTTGAAAAAAAAAGAAAAAAGAAACAGTAGAGAGAGAGTACAGCTGCTCATAATACAACAGTATTCACTGTGCACCAATATTTAAAAATCCAACTTATTAGAGTTATATTTAAATGCAGATAAAGATTGTTACAAAGGTCTTTTAGAGCACTCTGGCCAGTTAGTGTGAGGGAAAAATGTGGAGGTTTTTCAAACTGAAACCACTGCCAGTTCTTACACAAGAAAATAACCGTGCATGTTTCCTCAATTTGGCAACAGCAAAACAAAACTCAGCAAACATCATATTCCCCCCAAAATGGGCTGTACATATGTTCCATCTAGAAATTATCTCCCACAGTAATTGCTCTGACTACAGAATTTTCTGACAAACCTTCACTGATGCTCCATTCCTAGGTTTTCATGTCCATTTTTAATGCAGCCCTTTGAGTAGCGCAGTATATGCAAAGGCAAACCTGACCACATTAAAAGCTGGCTCTATGAAATGGAGATGAGAAGTAGGTCTTCTGCACGCACAACTCCTGAGTTGTTTAGTAAAAAAAACGAATAAATGTAGCTCTTTCCTGAGTTTTAGTAATTTCCTTATTTTTTGGCTATTACATTTTTCTTTCTTTATTTTCTCTTCATGCTGAACTATCCTTTAGGGCACTTGTGGCCTATAAGCACCTCTAGTTTCATGCTACCTGCACTATGACTGCTGCAGACAGGCAAACCTCACAGTCTGATCACTGTAGAAACTTCTTGCTACTCAGACAGGTGTGCTTTCATTAACTCAAGCTAAATTTGTCAAACAGTAGACACAGCAGGGTCCTTCTGATGAGGTGTGTGCTTCAGGAAACAGGAAAATGAACGTGGGACAGGTGACCATCATATGAACTACTAATAATACTTAGAAGAGTAATATCTAATAATACTTAGAAGAGTAATATCTAATAATACTTAGAAGAGTAATATCTAATAATACTTAGAAGAGTAATATCCGTCTCAGTTCTAACAAATGGCTGCAGGATGTTTGCAGAGATGTTCCACTCAACTGTAGGCCTAACAAATCTGCTGTTTTCTGGCCACTGCTAGGGAAAAGTCAGCAATTAAGTGTGCTTCTACCCCACAACAAAGGCAAGCAGTGTTTGATTACTTGGCTCAATTTTGCATCTTTTTTTTCTCAGCAAATTAACTTTCCATCATGTTGTGACATCTCTGTCATAGAATGCATTTAATATTTGGTTCATATTAGCTATCTTCCTTGCACTACAAATACTCATTCAAAAAGGGGGATGTAAATCACTAAGATGCAATCCCCCTACTTACCAGCAATTCACTTTCAAAAACACATTTATAATAAAGATGTAGTTTACTTAGAAAATCCACTTCTGGGATGCATTTAGTGCCCTCCAATAAAAACTACACACATTATCCATCGGTTGTTTTTAGGTAAGTAATCAGCAAGATTATTTGTAACCTAGTAACTGCAATTCCCACTACTTACTAACCCCCTTCCGTGAGAGTTGGTAGGCTGAGGCTGGGGATGTATTTGCAGTTTAACATTCACTCAACCATGTTGCTTTTGAAGAGGTTGAGGACTACTTTGTTTAACGTGAAAAGGAAATCTGTTCCAGCAGAGAGGAATTCTTTGAGCAAGGTGTCTATCATTCCAGCAGGCATGGTTTATGCTATGGTGAAGGTTAAGGTCTTTGGTAGACTGTTCATGGTGTTGCCAGTACTGTGAATATGAAGGAAGTTACTAAAGAAGTTACTCAGGACAGGGTTGTATGTGGACTTACAGATCAAAAAAAGGTGCTAAGGAGTCTGATGAGACAGAAATGTGAGGTATAACTTTAAGGAATGCTGCACACGTAACAGAACTCTGTCCCTCCATTTTCTTTGTGAGGAAACACCAGGGTATTTCAGTTTGGGTCATACATTTGAACAGGTACATGTCAAAGGGAACACTGTATTTAATTGTGAGCCTAATAAGGGAGTAGTAGAGAATATCCTTGGCCCTTCAGGAAATTCCCTGAGTAATCAGCTGGGATAAACAGAAGGATTTCATACCACCATGGCTGCATTGTCAACAAATGTGCCAAAGTCCCGGATAAATGTCTGCCGGGGGTGGGGTGGGGGTGGGAGCAAGGGTGTCCCTATTTGCCAACTGGTACGATACTACAATTTTTGCATTTAGCATGAGACCGTGGTTGTGGAACCATCTTTGCGTGTTAGTCCTTATTGCATTACTGTAACTCCATGACTTCCAGATAATCCCTTACCTACAAAATGTGCTGTACAAGCTGTTTGTTCCAAAGATATGGTAAAAAAACTTGCCTTGCTAATTGCTACTCCCTAAGACACCTTAATTTTGTATCTAACTGGTTATATCAGCTGACAACTGAAAGAATCTGCTTTCCTCAACAGCTAGGAAAAATGAGGGAAAGCAAAGCAAAACGTGTTTGTACTTCTCAGTTTTTGCAGGTGGCTGAGCTAGTCCACCCCAACCTCCAACAAGGCTGCTTCACAAACCCCATGACAAAACAAGACTGTAGTTACTCAGTAGGTTTATGTTCAGGAGACACTGCTTACACACTGCCTTACGATGGCTGTCATCACTTAGCACAGCATTAGTGTAATGACACAAAGAAAACAAGCACATTTACCCTTCCAGCCTGAGAGACTCACAAGACAGTGTAATAGACTGGCTACGTATTACAGAATCCACAAATCAGCAAGTCAGCTGTAACATGAAACGTCCTGATGTACTGGATAAAAAAGGTAGTCGACATTCCCATCCACTGCCAACACTACCACTAACCTCCAATGTCCTGTCTGTGCTCTGCTATTGGTACTGCACACTCTAGTGATGCACCTTATTACTTGCTGTTACTACAATAGTAATAGCCTTATTACTTGCTGTTACTGCAATGGAAGAAAGTACAGTTGTGTACTTACCATAAATGTACATGTTCAAGTGTATTCACTGTTGCAGTCACTACAATTGGGTTATCCTGCTGGCAGGCTACCCGCAGTCGGCCTGAATTCCAAAGTCTAGGTCTGGCATCGGTTGCTGTCGCCTCCTCCCTGACGTCAGTGCGCCAGGGGTATAAAAGATGCAGCCGACGCCATTTTCTTCAGTTTTTCTTGCCCCAGATGTCAGGTGCCCCTAAAATGGTAGGCTAAATTATGCTAATGAGCATGCATGCACAAAAAAAACATTTCCTTCATCTACAAGCAAATACACTACATAGGTTGTATAGGATAGAGAAGTACAGATAAGTCCCAGCAAAGGGAAAGGGGGATGGTGGGAGGGTAACCTGGACTGCAACAGTGAATACACTCGAACATCTACATTTATGGTAGGTACACAACTGTACTATGTTCATCGTGTTTCACTGTTGCAGTCATTACAATTGGGTTGAATGCCAGAGCTAAGGTTGGGAGGCTGGTGCTAAATAGGATTAGGAGAGGTTATCAGGCCCTGCAGAACTGCAGTGGCAAATCCTGCCCTGGATTTAGAGTAGAGAGGTAAATGATAGTGCTTTGTAAAAGTATGCACTGAACTCCAAGTTGCAGCCTCTAAGATGTCTTTGGTTGGTACTCCTCTGAGGAAGGCTGCTGAAGTGGCTGCTGCTCTGGTTGAATGTGGCCTAATGCCCTTTGGCACTGATTTTCCATGCTGTAAATACCAGAAACGAATGCAGTGACCTATCCACTTTGAAATAGTCTGCTTTGAGATAGGCTTTCCTTGTGATCCTGCAGCATATGCCACTAGAAGTTGTTCAGTCTTTCTGAAAGCTTTGGTTCTGTCCAAGTAGAAGCATAGCTGCCTGTGAATGTCCAAAGAATGCAGAATTCTCTCACCCTTATTATGTGGGTTTGGATAAAATGTAGGCAAATTAATTGTCTTGTTAAGGGCCACACTGGACACTACCTTAGGCATAAATGTAGGGTTTGTCCGCAGAGAAACCCTGTCAGGATGGAAAATGATAAAAGGTTCCACAGCCATGAGTGCCTGTAACTCTGAGACTAGTCTAGCAGAGGTTATTGCTAGGAGCAGAGCTGTTTTCCAGGATAGGAATTTAATTTCAGCTGCAGAGGCTGGTTCAAACGGAGGCAGTGTGAGTTTTTCCAAGACATAGTTGAGGTCCCATGCAGGTATCGGTGCTCTCCTTGGAGGTCTTATGTTTTTGGCCCCTCTGAGGTACTGCCTTAGTAATGGATGAGAAAAAATAGGTGGTTCTGTATTGTAATGAGCTGAAATGAAATGGCAGAGGCATGAATTTTAACTGATGAAAAAGAAAGGCCTTTATCAAGCATCTCAGTTAAACATTGCAAAATTTGAGGAATATTTGGAACAATCGTGTCAAAACCTTGTGCCTGGTTCCAAGTACAGAATCTCTTCCATTTTTCTGCATAAGATTTTCTGGTGCTAGGCCTCCTGGCCTCCAAAATAACATCCATCACTGCTTTAGAGAGAGGTGTGCCTTGACTGGCTACATTATCCACCATGCTGCTAGGTTTAAGGTCCTGAGTTGGCTGTGCAGTATTTGACTGTCTTGTTTGGTCAATAAGTGAGGAATTTGAGGTAATGTCCAAGCTGGGCATTGAGACAAGCTCTTTAGGATTGGGTACCAGTGCTGGCGGGGCCAGTCTGGGGCAATCAGTATCATTTTTGGTTTCTCTTGTCTGACCTTGAGGAGTACCTTGGGGAGGAGAGGCAGAGGAGTAAAGGCATATACTGTTGGGGCTTCCCAGCTGAAAGACAGAGCATCCACTTTCCATGCTTGCTTGTGATAAGTCCTTGTGCAGAATTTCTGTAGTTGGTAGTTGTGAGGGCAGGCAAATAGGTCTATGTCCGGGCATCCCCAGTTCCTTGTTATCATGGTGAAGACTTGTGGATCCAATTTCCACTTGTGGGGATCCATCAGGTTTCTGCTTAGTTCGTCTGCCAGAATATTTGTCCTTCCTGGCAGGAATTGTGCTTGCAGATGTACTTGTTAAGTCAATGCTGTGTCCCACAAGTTCATGGCTAGTCAGCAGAGGGGGTAGGAATGTGTGTCTCCCTGCTTGTTTATGTACCACATAACTGTAGTATTGTCCGTCCTTATCAGTAGTTGTCCTGGATGAAGTAGATCCTTGAAGGCTGTCAGGGCATTCTGAACAGCTAGCATCTCTTTTTGATTGATATATAGATGCATTTGACTTGTGGACCATGTGCCCTGAATACATCTTCCTGCCATATGGGCCCCACAGGCATAATCTGATGCATCTGTTGTCAATGTTTGCCTGGCTGTGGGCAAGGTGAATGGCTGTCCCATGTTGTGGTGACAGGCTTTTGCCCACCATCAAAACTCCTGTTGCAGGCAGGGAATGAGGGTAATGATTGTTTCCAGGCTGTGGCAATGTTGAATCCAAACACTTTTTAGATACCATTGTAGTTTCCTCATATGCAGTCTTGCATATGGAATTAGAATGCAGGATGCCATGAAGCCCAAAGCCTGCAGAATTTTTCTTGCAGATAACTCGGTCTTTGTTGTCAACATTTCAAAATAAATAGTCAGTTGTCTGTGTTTGTCTGGCATGAGATAAGCCATCTGGGCAGTTGTATTTAAGCTTGCACCCAGGAATATTATCTCTTGAGAGGGTACGAGTTTTGATTTATTTTCCTTTACTGTGTACCCTAGACCTGTTAGTACTCTTCTTACAAACACCAGATGCTGTAGTAGAATGTCCTTGTTCTCTGCTTGAATAAGGCAGTCGTCCAAGTAAGGGTACATTTGTATTCCTCTTTGTCTGCAAAATGCAATCACTGGTGCCAGGCATTTTGTGAAGACCCTGGGTGCAGTAGATAAGCCAAAGGGCAGTGCAGAGAATTGGTAATGCATTGAGCCAGCTATAAATCTGAGGAATCTTCTGCATGATTGTCTGATTGGGACATGCAGGTATGCCTCTTTTAGGTCTAAAGTCACAAGCCAAGCCCTCTTGCCCAGCATGGGCAGAAGCTGCTGTAGAGTTAACATTTTGAATTTTGGAATATCCAGGAATGTGTTTAGGATAGACAGGTCCAGTATTGGTCTCCAGGCTTTGTCCTTTCTGGGCACCAAGAATAGCTTTGAGTAGAATCCTAGTCCCTGCTCTTGCTGTAGTACTAACTGAATAGCTCTCATGTCCATGAGGGATGAAACTTGTTTTTGTGCCTCTGCCCATTGATTGCGTGGCAGGTCTGGCATACCGTTTGGCCTTGGCAGGGTGTGAAAGTGGAAGCTGTAGCCTTGTGATGCTATATTTAGGACCCATTTGTCCTGGGTGATCATGTGCCAATTTTGTGAAAAAAGTGCTAGTTTCCCCCCCAAAGGGGCTGCCAGAAGATAAGTGCTTGGTGCTGGCAGGGGAAAGTCATTGAGACTGTTTCCTGTATGGCTGTGATTTTTCCTCTCCGCTTTTGGAGGTAAAAGCACCCCATTGTTTAGGGGTGTATGGGCCTTGGGGCTGTGATCTGCCTCTGGGGCATCTGTATCTGCCTCTTTGTGGCCTGTCTGACACTGGAAAGGACCAATTCTTTGTAGGCCACTTCCTGCTAAATCTGGGAGGCTGTACCTGCAAGAAATCCTTGACTGTTTGCATAGATTTAGCTTTGTCCTCCTTTTTCTTCAATACCTCTTCTGCTTTAACACCAAACAAAGTATCATGCTGTAATGGAGCATCTAATAGTTTTGCTTTAACATGATCAGGCCGATTCTGTTCTTTTAACCAAGCATGCCTCTTAATGACAGAACCTGTAACAGCGACCCTGCAGGAGGCCTCTAGAGAATCAAAACCACAATGCAAAGTATGCTTTCCCACTTGTTCAGCTGCATGCAATAAATCCTGCATTTCTTTGTTTTCTGAACATTCTGAATTTGTTAACATTTTCTGTTTAAGCAGTGACATAAGATATTGCTGATATGTAAGCATATGAAATTGGCAATTTAAAGCTCTTACAGCCAAGGTAGCAGAAGTATAAATCTTTTTACCCCATCTGTCCAGGGCCCTCGAATCCCTATCAGAGGGGATAGGATTTTTTTGAAGTGGAAGCCTTGACCCCTTTGGGACCCTGAGAGATGGTTTCTGGGTCAGCAGCGGGGTTTTTATAAAAAAATTTATGTGAATCAGGAACCCTACAGTATCTGTCTGGCTTAACAGGAGCTGGTGATAAAGAGTCTGGAGATAGACTGGTCTCTGAAAATACATCATATACAATGTCTAGAACAGGTGGGATAGCAAGGGGTCTGTGCTGAGGCAATAAAAGGAAGTCTCTGAGCCTTTTCTTGGATTCTGAGTAATCTTGGCTCTCCCAGTGGAAATGCTCCCTCATAGTATGCAGTGTCTCCCCAAAAGAATAATCCTCAGGAGGAGAGGCTGAAGGAATAGATTCTTCAGCATCAGAATCATCATAGGAAGGAACAGAATATTCCTGTTCAGAGGAGGAATCAGAGGAAATGGAAACCTGGTCTGAAGATTTGTATTCTATCTATTGCCTAGGTCTCTTATCAGGAGGGGGATGGGAAAGTACAGTTTTGTACCTACCATAAATGTAGATGTTCGAGTGTAGACACTGCTGCAGTCATTACACTTGGGGTTATCCTGCCGTCAGGCAGTTCCCCAGTCGGCCTGAGTTCCAAATTCTTGGTCCAGCGTCGGTTGCTGTCACTTCTTCCCTGACGTCAGTGCGCCAGGAGGATATAAGATGCAGCTGACGCCATTTTCTTCAGTTTTTCTTGCCCCAGATGTCAGGTGCCCCCAAATAGGTAGGCCTTGCAAATTGCTAGTAAAATATATAAAAGAAAAGCAAACAACCATTTTTAATTACCAGCAAATACTCCCTTTAGGAAATAAGGGTAGAAGAGCTAGGTATGTACCAGAAAGTAAGAGGGGAAGGAGGGAGGGTAACCTGGACTGCAACAGTGTCTACACTCGAACATCTACATTTATGGTAGGTACAAAACTGTACTATGTTCATCATGTGACACTGCTGCAGTCATTACACTTGGGTGGAATCCCAAAGCTGAAGTAGGGAGGATGGATCTATAAGGCATTAGGGGTGGCTATAAGGCCCTGCAGCACAGCAGTGGCAAAGCCAGCTCTGGATTTGGAATATAAAGGCAAATGGTAATGTTTGATGAAGGTATGGACAGAACTCCATGTTGCTGCTTCTAAAATATCCTTGGTAGGCACTCCTCTGAGGTAGGCAGTTGAAGTGGCTGTTGCCCTGGTGGAGTGAGATCTAATGCTGCTAGGAACAGGTTTCCCATGGTGGGTATAGCAAAAACGTATACAGTGAGCTATCCATTTTGAAATAGTCTGCTTTGAAATGGCTTTTCCCTGTGCTCCTGCAGCGTATGCTACCAATAATTGCTCAGATTTTCTGAAAGCTTTGGTTTTGTCCAAGTAGAAGCGTAACTGTCTGTGAATGTCCAAGGAATGTAGTAGTCTCTCCCCTTTGTTCTGTGGTTTTGGATAAAAAGTTGGCAAGTGAATAGTTTGGTTTAGAGCTACACTTGATACTACCTTTGGCATAAACATAGGGTTAGTTCTTAAGGACACCCTGTCCTGGTGGAAGATGAGGAAAGGTTCCACTGCCATTAGTGCCTGTAATTCTGAAACTCTTCTTGCTGATGTTATTGCCAGTAGCAGAGCAGTCTTCCAAGAGATGTATTTTAATTCTGCTGTGTTAGCTGGCTCAAAAGGAGGTAAAGTTAACTTTTCCAAAACAAAGTTGAGGTCCCAAGTTGGTGTAGGTGCTCTACGGGGTGGTCTCATGTTCCTAGCCCCTCTGAGGTACTGTTTGAGCAAAGGATTTGAAAAAATTGGTGGATCCGTGTTGTAATGAGCAGAAATGGCTGAGGCATGAATCTTGATGGATGAGAAGGAGAGGCCCTTGTCCAGCATCTCAGTTAAGTACTGAAGTATCTGAGGACTATTTGGTACAAGAGGGTCAAGGCTGTGTGCTTGGTTCCAGGCACAGAATCTTTTCCATTTATCTGAGTAGGCTTTCCTGGTGCTAGGCCTTCTGGCCTCCAGAATGACATCCATAACAGCTTTGGAGAGAGGCAATGCTTTCTTGGTTAAGGAATTTTCCATACAGCTAGATTTAAGGTCTTTAGCTGGCTGTGAAGTATCTGACTGTTGTGTTGTGTCAACAGCTGTGGGATCCGAGGCAAAATCCACGGTGGGTCTTGTGCTAAATTCTTTAAGATTGGGTACCAGTGCTGGCGTGGCCAGTCTGGTGCAATCAGGATCATCTTTGGCTCTTCCTGCCTGGCTTTTATGAGTACCTTTGGAAGGAGAGGCAAAGGAGGGAAAGCGTATACTTGCAGTTTTTTCCAGCTGAATGAGAGAGCATCCACTTTCCATGCTTGTGGATGGTAGCTCCTTGTGCAGACTTTCTGTAGTTGGCAGTTCATTGGGGTTGCAAACAGATCTATGTCTGGTTTCCCCCATTTTTGTGCTATCATTCTGAATATTTGTGGACTCAATTGCCATTCATGAGGATCCATGATGTTTCTGCTTAGGTCGTCTGCCAGTGTGTTTTTCTCTCCTGGCAGGAATTGTGTCTGCAGATGAACTTGGTAGTTTAAAGCTGTGTTCCACAAGTTCATGGCTTGTCTACAGAGGGGGTAGGAGTGTGTGCCCCCTTGCTTGTTTATGTACCAAATAACTGTGGTGTTGTCTGTCTTTAGTAGTAGTTGTCCTGGATGTAGCAGGTCCTTGAAAGATATAATTGCATTTTGTACAGCTAGCATCTCTTTTTGATTGATATGGAGATGCCTTTGTTCTGCGGGCCACTCGCCCTGAATACATTTTCCTGACGTGTGCTCCCCAGGCATAATCCGATGCATCTGTTGTTAGTGTCTTGCCTGGTTGTGGGTTGAGAAAAAGGCTGTCCCTTGTTGAGGTGACAAGCTTGAGCCCACCATTGAAACTCCTGTTGTAGGCAAGGAATTAGTGGTATAACTGTTTCCAAGTTTTGACAGTGTTGAGACCATACACTCTTTAGGTACCATTGTAGTTTCCTCATATGCAGTCTGGCATATGGAATTAGTAGTATGCAAGATGCCATGTAGCCCAAGGCCTGCAGAATTATTCTTGCAGGGAGTTGGGTCTTTATTGCCATTAAATGAAAATACTGAGTCAGTTGTCCTTGCTTGTTTGGCGTGAGATAAGCCATCTGGGCCGTTGTGTTTAAGGTGGCACCCAGGAATATTATCTGTTGTGAGGGCACTAGTTTTGATTTCTTTTCATTTACTGTGTACCCCAGGCAACTTAATAACTTTTTTACGTATGCCAGATGCTTTAGAAGAATGTCCTTGCTCTCTGCTTGGATTAGGCAGTCGTCCAGTTATGGGTAAATTTGAATTCCTTTTTGCCTGCAAAATGCAATTACTGGTGCCAGGCACTTTGTGAAGACCCTGGGCACAGTAGATAAGCCAAAGGGCAGTGCAGAGAATTGATAGTGCATTGAACCTGCTAGAAATCTGAGGTATCTTCTGCAGTTTTGTCTGATAGGGACATGTAGGTATGCCTCTGAGGTCCAAAGTCACGAGCCAAGCTTTCTTGCCCAGCATGGGAAGAAGCTGCTGTAGTGTCAACATTTTGAATTTCGGAATATCCAGGTAAGGGTTCAGAGAAGAAAGGTCCAGAATGGGTCTCCAAGCTTTGTCCTTTCTGGGAACCAGAAAGAGTCTTGAGTAAAACCGTTGTCCTTGCTCTTGTGGTGGTACCTTTTGAATAGCTCTCATGTCCATGAGTGCTGTAATTTGTTTCTGAGCCTCTGCCCATTGATTTGGTGGCAGATTTGGCATTCCTTTTAACCTTGGAAGAGTGTGGAAGTGGAACCTGTAACCTTGAGATATGATGTTGAGAACCCATTTGTCTTTGGTGATGCAATGCCAATTGTAAAACAAAAGAGCCAGTTTTCCTCCTAAGGGGGCTGCCAAGAGAGAGCTGTTTGGCAGCTGTAGTGGGAAGTCATTGAGACTGTTTTTTTATAAGGTTGAGGTCTGTCTTCCCCTTCTTTCTGGCCTGGTGCACCCCATTGTCGAGGTCTGTAAGGGCCTTGTGTCTGACCTCTACCTCTTGGACATCTATATCTGCCCCTTTGAGGTCTGTCTGTGACTGGAAAGGACCAATTTTTTGTTGGCCAATTTCTGCTAAAACGAGGAGGCTGAACTTGTAAGAAATCTTTGACCGTTTGCATAGATTTTGCCTAATCTTCCATCTTTTTTAATACCTCCTCTGCCTTAACTCCAAACAACACATCCCGTTGCAAAGGTGCATCGAGTAGTTTGGCCTTCACATGATCTGGTAACGTATGTTCTTTTAACCAAGCATGCCTTCTAATGACAGAGCCTGTAACTGCTGCTCTACAGGAGGCCTCTAAGGAATCAAAACCACATTGCAAAGTATGTTTTCCCACTAGTTCAGCTGTATGCAATAAATCCTGCATTTCTTTCAAATTAGGAGGATCAGAATCAGGAAGCATCTTTTGTTTCAACTGAGACATTAAAAATTGCTGATATTTTAGCATGTGAAACTGGCAATTTAAGGCTCTCATGGCTAAAGTTGCAGATGTATAAACTTTCTTGCCCCATCTGTCTAATGCTCTAGAATCTCCGTCAGAGGGGACTGGATTTTTAGCTGATGAGGCCTTAATCCCTTTGGGTCCCTGAGAAATAGTTTCGGGATCAGCAACAGGGCTTTTGCATAGAAATTTGTGAGAGTCAGGGACTCTGTAATATCTATCTGGCTTAACTGGGGCTGGTGGTAAGGAGTCAGGGTTTAAGCTGGATTCAGTGTATACATCATCCACAATATCTAACACTGGCGGAATAGCAAGGGGTCTGTGTTGAGGCAATAAAAGGAAGTCTCTGAGCCTTTTCTTAGATTCTGAGAAATCTTGGCCTTCCCAGTGGAAATGCTCCCTCATGGTATGTAAGGTCTCCCCAAAGGAGTAGTCCTCAGGCGGAGAAGCTGATGGAATGGATTTCTCAGCATCAGAATCCTCATAAGGGGGTAACGAATACCCTAGGTCTGAGGATGAGTCAGAGGAAATGGACACCTGGTCTGAAGATTCATAGTCTGCTTCTTGTCTGGGCCTTTTATCTGGAGGGGGTTGGGACTCTCTGATCAGGGTGATTAGGTCTTCGGCCATTTTTAGCATTTGTTTCTTAGGCATGGAAGCCTGCCCTGGAAACTGCTGTTGTTTCTTTGCTTTTATGGTAGGCTTAGACTTAACAGAGGGTTTTTAATTGTTAACTGTGTAGGTCTGAAAACACCCTCTGAAGCTGTGGAATGTTCAGCTACTTCGGTTCCCTCTGTAGAATTAAGCTCGGTAATTTGAATTGCAGGGGCGCCCGAAGGCCCAGCCAGCTCCGCGTGGGAGTTGGAGGTGGTCTGTAGTTCTATTGAAGCGGTCGTCAGGGGGCTGCGTAGGTGCCTCGCTGAAAACCGGAGAACTGGCAACTGGCCTAGAAGAGGCCTCGTCGTCAGTCTTGGGCCTCGGATGCCTGTCCTTGTCCTTGCGCTTTTTATGAATTCTGGTCATCAGAAGTTCCGACGGCATAGTGTAATTAAATTTTCTGCCAAAATAATGTCGGGCAAAATCAAACCGACGTTTTAAGAGTGCGCTTGTTAAACCTAGCAGAAAATCGACAACCAGTGACATCGTGGTCAGGGCCTAGGCATGGGATACAGTAGGAGTGGAAATCCTTATGAGGTATTTGCTTCCCACAAGAAATACAATTATTAACTTTTACTGACATCGGTCTGAGGCAAGAAAAAGTTTCCCCAACGGGGTACTTAGCTTTTTAGAAGACTTCGGTTCTGGATTCGGTATGAAAATCTCAGGAGTCGGCCGACCGGCACTTGCGAACTGCTTCTGCTTCGGGCACCGCACGGCAAGAAAGACTGAAGAAAATGGCGTCGGCTGCATCTTATATCCCCCTGGCGCACTGACGTCAGGGAAGAAGCGACAGCAACCGATGCCGGACCAAGACTTTGGAACTCAGGCCGACTGGGGAACCGCCTGACGGCAGGATAACCCCAAGTGTAATGACTGCAGCAGTGTCACACGATGAACATCCCCTGATCAAAGTTATTAGGTCTTCGGCCATTTTAAGCATCTGTTTTTTAGGCATGGTGGCCTGTCCAGGAGAATGCTGTACTTGTTTCTTTGTCTTTAGAGCTGCTTTAGTCTTTGAGTTTGAAGCTGAAGTAGGTTTCACATATAACTGTGTAGGCTTGAAAACACCCTCAGAAGCCGATGCCTGCCCAGCGGCTCTGGACCCATCTGAGGGAATAGTTTCAAGTGTCCAATACCTTGAGTTTCCAGCGGCCTACTCGGCTCCACGTGGGAGTCGGAAGCGGCCTGTGGCTCTGAGGTAGTGGGCATCAGAGGCTGCGAAAGCGCCTCACTGAGAACCGGCGAACCGGCGACAGGCCTAGTGGAAGCCTCGTCGTCGGTTTTGGATCTCAGATGCCTGTCCTTTTCTTTTTCTTTGCGCTTTTTATAAACTCCGGTAGTCAACTGTTCCGACGGTATTATATAATTGAATCTCCTGCCAAAGTAATGTAATGCAAAATCGTACCGACGCTTAATAGTGCGTTGGTTAAATCTAGCACAAAACCGACAAATAGCAACGTTGTGGTCAGGGCCTAGGCAAGGAATACAGTAAGAATGAAAATCCTTATGAGGTATTTGCTTCCCACAAGAAATACAATTATTAACTTTTTCTGACATCAGTCTGGAGCAAGAAAAAAGTTTCCCCAACGGGGTACTTAGCTTTAATGAAGACTTCGGATCTGAAATTCTAATTTGAAAAAACTGCTTTTGCTTCGGGCACCACGCAGCAAGAAAGACTGAAGAAAATGGCGTCGGCTGCATCTTTTATACCCCTGGCGCACTGACGTCAGGGAGGAGGCGACAGCAACCGATGCCGGACCTAGATTTTGGAATTCAGGCCGAGAGCAGGTAGCCTGCCAGCAGGATAACACAACTGTAATGACTGCAACAGTGAAACATGATGAACATCAGTATACCATGAATTTGCTAACAAAATATATTTTTGCTGGGCACCACACAATGCTAAAAACCAAAGAGTTTCAGAATGTTTGTTAATTTTCATAACTCCCTGCAATGTGGTATTCACTATTGAAAGCTTTACCAAGAGCCCCCCGCGCTACTTGCCCTTAAGGTATTGTTTTAGTATTATTTGTCCTGTCTGAATTTATAAATGCATATATTCTAAAAAGAGTTATATGTGGTCCTGTGCTCTACCTGTTTACTAGAAATATTTTGTAGTTGCTACATTTTTCCAACAGGGTAAAACCAGCTGGGATAGAATCCCTTTTGTCTGTGAAGCAGTTACAGAGAACAGCCTGTGTTATCTTCTTAATTCTTTTATGTGAATCCTTTACTGCTTCACAGCTCGGAGGACAACCACCAGTTATAGTCGCTCTGAAATAAGTAGTGCAAGTTTAGAACATACCACACTACTACTACTGCTCTTGGCCCTCTAACAAACTCCACAAACACCAGTACGGATCAACAGGCCAAGCCTTTGTTTACTGAGTGCTACAGTCTTTGTTTACATATTATCCTTTCTTCATTGCTGGGTCTCCTACCAAGTTTGTCACATGCCTGGGAGAATCGCTCATTTAGAATCTTGGTCAACTCTTACTAATGAAAGAAAAAGACAGAGGTGAACATGCATCTCTCCTTGAACTTAATCTTGTTGAATAAAGTACCACTCTACATAGAAACAAACTAATACTTATTCATCTCAAAGTACCTTACATCCTAAGACCTCAGCTCATCACGGACCTTGCCTTTGGCTAACACAGTTTCTAAAGAAGCTGCTTAAAATAAATTTCAAGAAAACTACTGCAATAAGGTTCTACACTTATGGAAAAGTGTGCAATGGCTCCTAGAATGGAGATGATCGGTTTCTCACATTTTGAAAACAAATCCATCAACTATGTATCTTGTTCTGTGCAGTTCACAGGAAAGTGGCCTCATTTTAGTTGATTTGTTAACCTGGTGAGCCCAATGAGTACATGTGTCATTTTAGGGGCAATGGAGGCCAGCACTGTTTGGTTAAAGGGCTTTCTCAGGGTAACACATTTGAACCTAGAAACTGAGTGCCCAAGGACTACAGTGATGAAACTAATTAAAAACCACAGCCTAAAAAATCTGAACACTCTGTGCGCTAAATTGCTGCAGAGCAAGTAAATTAACTGTCCCCATCTGAAGGTCTGAAAACCCAGGCAGTTCTGTTCTGCATACTTCCAATGAGACTTCCAAATAAAAAAAAAATACACTGGCACTAAAACCATGTCTAATAAACTTTTCAATGTTGACATCTGTAAGGAAAGTGCAGACACACTTTTGAATCACTTGCAGGCATGCAGACATAATGCTAGCATATAAATGCCATAAAGAGTTGCTATAGTGCTACCAAGACTCACTGAGTGAGAGCTTGGAAACAATGGCAAAAACTCAGGAAACCCAGCAACAGCAGTTCTAGCAACTTTTTGCTATGCCGCATTAAATTTGAGGAATCCAGCTTACAGAAATGCATGCCTCAAAGCAGAAGAATCTTCTCAGCAAATCTGAACTTTTTGCTCAGTTGTGTATCTTAGCGGGAACCTGGCTAATGTGCACTGAATATATGAAGTGCATTTTTAGCCAAAGCCTAATTGCAATGCTTCAAATACGCATTCTAGCCACAAAGCAGGATGCTACTGAGGATATCAGTCTAAAGTGAAGCACAGATGGATCCATTTTCCCACCCATACAGAACAACTTTGGTCTTGGCTACACAGAGAAACAACTTTTGCAGACGGCCCTGTACTATGCTGACTGACAGCAGCCTTGAAATTTGGAAGTTCCTGCCAACTTCCAGGGTATTGACCTCAGTGAAATGTTTTTTTTTTTTTCTTCAATAAAGTTGCAAAGATGTGAAATGTGACAAGCTGCACAGAAAACTTTTGTTTTCGGTAGAAATGCAATACAGAAAGTGAAATTGACAGATGGACTGACTGAAACTCACTCACTCACTCACTCACTCACTCACTCACTGTTACTTGAAGAGTTTATGGCTCCTAGAATGCTATTTCCTGTTAAAAGTTAATGTACCTCATTTGAGGATGGAACCATCTTGTTATCTAAACATATTTTTTTGGTGGAGGGGTAGTTATTAGGGTTTAAAATGTTGATCCAATATAAAGTGAAGAGCTGGGAGTTTGTCTAAAAAAAAACTCTTAATGGAAAAAATTCCACTGTTGCCTAATCCCGGATCAAGTTAGGGAACAGTGAAACAAATGATTATGTGCATTGATGAGAAAATAGAAAGGCAGCTGCCCAGAGTGAGTGAGCTGCTGCTAAATGTTCATAAAAGTCAAAGGCAGACAGACAGATTAGAGTCATTCTCAGGTAGTAGTGGAACCAGCTAGCTTCTACACAGTGTTTTACTTATGCCATTAGTCTGTTCAAAACTTTTTATTTTATATGTCCCTGTGTAAGAATACGCTTTCGCATATTTAAATTTTCAAACTTTACTAACAATGTTCTTTAAAAAGTATTTAATTACTCTACCTCAAACGATTCTGGGCTGGCTGCTTACTGACATAAAGATAAGTACACGAAACCAGTGAACTGCTGTAACTGTTAGGATCTGCCTTTAGAAGACAAGCTGCCAAGCTATAATTACCAAACTTTAAATTGTTCTATTTTAAGAGTATACAGTAAATGTGTCCTGAGTGTGCCTGACTCACCTAGCTGTTGGCAGCATGTTACCATAAAAGAAGGAAAGCATAGTGGTACTGAAAAAGACATTACTTACTCAATCCTAGAAAACAGACTGCATGTGTGAATACAAAACAGTTTTAGCTAATACATGATTACTTCAGGTAAGACAGCCCTGAAACATGCTGGGCTGTGAATGGAGAAGGACAAATTCCCATGAAGCCAGTACCCATTATGTTCTTCAGCTGTACAGTGTGAAGTTTATTTGGCAGTGGCTGGTGTTAGTCATAGTCTAAGTCAACAATATTCACTTGCATTGTCTGTTACAGCTGAGCACTTCATTTATAGATTGTTGTCAGTGACGAGGTTTGTAGGGCCATTCTTGACCCCCTCAAAATAGCCAGATATTTCTGATTTGTACAACAAATTCCCATGCTGCTTCCTTACACAAGCAGATACACTTTTTCCTAGGGAAAGATGCACCACACATCACACATGCTAAAATGAAAACAATATAACAAGCAAACATCACTGGCTACACTCATTTTCTTTGTCATCTCACTTGCACCCTTCTGATTTTACTGACTTTGAATCTGGGTCATTTTGTATCCTTTTCTCAACAAAAGGTTACCAACTGAAAAAAATATTAATTTGTATACCATGACTTATAACGTACATGCCTGTCTACACCAGCGATGACTGAATGCCAGGAAAGGACAACAGCATCATCATGAACATAATAAATAAGGGTACACCTCTCAAATGCTGCCCATTGTTGACAAGAAAAACAAGCCAAAACCCAGGAATCACACTCTTAAATTGAACTCTGGCTATAACAACATGTGAACTAAGAGTCTATATTATAACATCGAAGTTTTAAAACTTCGAATGTTATAATATCGAACCCTTTAGAGCGAAAGCTGACAATAGTGAAGCCTCGGAACATCTAAATTTTACCTAGGGTAAAATTTTGGTGGTCCGTTCTGTGGCTTCGCTATTTACAGCACTGTGGTGCGATGGTTACAGACTGGGTTTAGGGAAGTGAGCAAACGGAGGTTATGGATTGGGTTCAGGTAAGTGTGGTGCGATGGTTACGGACCAGGTTAAGGTAAGTGAGCGAACAGACTGGGGTAAGATGAGTGTGTGGTAGTGACGGACTTTAGGGTTAGGGGCATGTTAAGTGATTTAGGGTTAGGGCGTGTGTGAGAGTTATGGACCTTAGGGTTAGGGTTTGGGTTAAGGTAAGTGGATAGACAGTAGTGTATGTACAGTTTAGTGTAGGGTTAGATGTAGAATTTTAAGTGTATGTTTGTGGATTGCAGTTGTTTTGGTGTGCTTGTGTTGTGTGTGTGTATGTTTCTTTGAACAGCAAATTTTTTCCCTGGGAAAAAATTTGCTGTTCTGAGTGTTCGATGTTATGATTGTTCGACTGAAATGGGTCGATATAGCATTCGAAATTTTGAGCGTTCGATGTTATAACATTGACCCGTGAACTAATACTTAATGCTAAAAGACAAAAGTCATGCTCTTCCTACCTAGATCCAATCGTTTCACCTGTACTAATTTTATCATTACCTCTTTCAACAATATTACCCTGGACACTATCTCAAATACGAAACTCCTCAGAGTTATCCTGGACAATAAATTAAAATCTGACCTCAGCATAAGCAATGACCTAAACAAAACTCATAAAAAACTTGTTGTGTCTTTCGGCTTTTCCCGGTTAGGGGTCGCCACAGCGGAACCCCGGTTCGCTAATGATTGGCAGTAGATTTTTACATGCCGAGTTGCCGGCCCTGACGCTACATGCCTTAAATAGAATCAGAACCCAACTCTCAGAACAAGCTGGAAAGTCTACTGCCAATACTTACTTCTGATAAAATCTAATTTATGCTGCCCCCAACCTACGTTAACCTTAAAATTACTCAACGACAAATACTTAAGCAATGCTACAACAAGGTAGCAAAATCTGCCTCCAGTCTCCCTAGCAGAACTACTGCAGTGCCCTACATAACAACTAAATGGAATTTCCCACCTATTTTCAATGCACCCAATTTAAGAGAGCCCACTCTCTTCTGCACCAACCATCTATATAATTTTCCCTAATCTAACTGACAAAGTGGTACTGTTCCATAACAGAACTCCACTCTAAATACAAATACCTTGCCTACCAGGAAAAGGCCTCAAATACACATGTCCTTATACGGATTCACTTCAGCATCTCGAAATTCCGAAACATCGAATTTCATATAATAATATATAATAATGTAATAATTACATAATATATGCTCGATGTTTTGGAATATCAAAATTCTGAAACAAATCAAAAAACACAACAACAACAATTTAAATGTTTCTGCAGGGAAGGGAAGCCCCCCTGCACAACCCACACCCACGCTACTTAAATATTCCAACTCCGAGATCGCACAACAGCGAGGAAAAGGGAAATCTCCCATTCCGCGCTGTATGCAGATTTCAGTTCACAATGTCGGGATTCTGAAAGGTTCGCTTTCAAACAGTTTCAAGACAAATCTCCACACGCGCACACACACACTTTTCTTTCTTTAAAACCACAGAGTTGCTCCTCACACCAGTAACTCTAGAATTTTGCTATTTTTATAGATGTTGGTAGGAACCCTTAACCTCTTCATTCTGTAATCTTAATCAAGCAGATGTTTTTTAGAACTTTTCGACCCAGACCTCTTCTGAAAAGGGGTCCTGGATGATCTAGTCAGACCTCCTCAGTAAACTGCAAATAAAAAACAAACAAACAATGTGTATCTCACCCTTTCAAGGTACTCATAAAAGAAATCTGCAGGTATTATGACAAAAATATTGCACTTTACCTAGCAGTGCATTAAACTTCATACAGTGCTATCAATTTATCTGCAGAAATAAACATATGTTGATGAAAGATTTTTTTTCTGTACTGGCTGATGTTAACCTACGGATGAGTGTGGTAATGTGTTCCATTACAGTATAGGAGTGTTTTTAATGCTACTGTTAACACCAGAATGGAGAGTCAATCTTCCACCAATTAATTCATTGGAGAACCTCAATAAATTGTAGTAATAATGTGCACATTCACTATTTCCACACTGTACAACAGAGCACTTAGGTTGTCAACACTACCCAACAAATATGATAAAAAGAAAACATCACAGCACATACATGGTTTCAACAGGAAGTGTGACATGATGCTTGCTTTCACATAGAGATAAAGAAAACCTAAATTCTAGAAGCATTCTTAAAGTTTTAATCTTGTGATAGCTAAACTTGACTGCCCATTTTTTTTACAATACATATTTAAAATCTTCAAGACTAATCTACTATTTGCAGAACTTTTCTGGAAAACTCCAGACTTGCAGAATTGGTAGAAAGTCATTACTAATGTATCGATTATGGGAAGTAAAGAGGTTTAGTTAGTCCTTTGTAAAAATTCCAGACTATCTGAAGTGAAACAAGTCATGATAATATACTTTTGGGCTTCTGTAAATATGCAACCTCCCATTTTGATGTGGAAACCCCATTTCTGTCTGAAGCTTAACAGTGGCATTTGCCACTGACTGTGACAATCACTCCAGACTAGACAGTTGTGAGGGGCTCCTTACCACTTGATATCATGCAGACAAACTGACTGGAAATGTGTGAGCGAGTCATCATATGCATCACCAGTCATCATCACACCTTCTTACATACACATCTAATGCAATACTGTAGACAAAGGGTCTGCTCCCATCAATGTCGATTTTCTATAACAATGTTGGCATATCTGATGACAGACTGCCAAACAGGTACCACTTTGACCCTCTGTAAAGAAATGGCTGCTGAACAAAAGACATTTAGAAATGCTGTAGCAGACAACAGCAGTGTTAGTAAAGGTTGAAAGTAAAACACATTTTTAATGAGGAAGAGACACCCCCTTACCTACATATGGGAACTTGAAACCAGTATCTGGTCATACTTGCCTTCATGGCTGTAAAATTATATAAATCCCTGCCTGCTGTCTTTAGTGATACTGTCAACTGTCAAGTGTATACCCAACTTCATATATACTAAATGAGACTGCTGTCACTGATTGGTTTCTTTTAACCTGGCCAGTCCCAATGTATTCCCTGCAAGTATGGCGTCTGGAAGGTCACAAAATACCAAAAGCAAAACCAAAAAACAGCTGCTGCCACAGTCTGCTGGTCTATCTTGTATTTAATTTGAACACATAACAATGGTATAAAAAAAGAGCAAGCTAGACAGACAGACCAGTTTCGGCTAGTTACCTACATAGCCTTCACCAGTGATGACTATGATGACATAACTCCTGGATGACTAAGGCAGCTTCTCAGCTCACACACCTGGTAGATTCAGGAACAAGATTACAAGATAGCATTGGGCATACAAAATAACCTTGGAGAGGCGTAGGAGCAAAATCAGTGCAAGGCTGGGCTAAAAATGGTGACTTCTTACTAGGGTAAATGAAGGGGAGAATATGTGGGGCTAAGCAAACTTCATAAGCTGTTACTCTTTGTCCCTATCCTGACAGACAATAAAGTCAGTTGTCACTGTAGAGTAAATACAACAATGGACACTGGTTCTTCAGTAAGAAAATGGGAGGGACATACAGAGAGGACAATACTGGCAATATGTTGTGGTCAGCTACAGTAGTCATGGCATTATTCATCTAGTGGTCATAATGTCATGCACATTCAAAACTTAAGATTGTCATAAAACAGTGGAAAAATGCCAGCATGAAATGCTCCACTCAACTGCATACAGTGTCATTGCAAAACAATTGTGTAGTGCACAACAATCAACAAAATACAGGTTCTACAGTTGTCAGTACAACTTTATGTATGTATGTATGCCTGTTTGCTTGTTTGTTAACTGAGTTGGTAGAATAGCCCAATGACACTTTTCAGACACAACTGGAATCTAGATGCAAGTGAATAATACAGACTACCCTGCAGAGAATACAAGTAACATGCACAAATAACCGATAACAATGTTCTAAACAATCACCTAATTTGAAACAAGTAACTGATACTGTAAAAGTTTAAGACATGATTTAATGTACACAAAAACACAGATGGCTACAGGTTGTGTTAGACAGTACTTAATATCACCAAGATATTGTTTGTCCCATCCACAATCACTTCCCTGGTGTGTAGCTTTACTCCTCCCGAAGGGCATTTCACATTCAGAATTTGCATTCCAAACATGCAGTGAAGCCAATCTAGCAGTAGAATAAGTACTTCACAACTACTTTTTTTTTCTGAAATAATTTTTAATGTGCTTAATGCTTTTAGAGCTTTACATTTATACTGCATGATTTTTCTAAAGCAACAATACTTGAACAGGATGGAATGGACTACAATGACTTCTACCAGTAGTCTCAGGTGACATAACACTGATCCAGCACAACTCAGTATTATCTTGCCTAACTGGTATTGTTACAGTGGGAAATTACAGGTATCCCACATTTGGCACATCAGCTCATCTGCAGAAATACACTTTATACCTATCAAAACAGACCAGACATAAGGGACGAGTAATAGTAGGATGTCGACACCTTCAGTAATGAATACCAGTCAAGATGAATGACATGTTTTTGAAATCTGCTCATCTCATATCATATTAACATTGCAACTGCATGGCTTAAATGTACCAGAATCGGAAACACTGCAAGTAAGAGGATACATGTTTTATTTCTCTTTCTGTGTTAAGAAATTTCCTTTAGGATACCCATGAGACCACTAAATAAGGAATGCCTTACAAGAGTACACTTTTGCTTTCTGAAGTCACAATTACAGCAATGACCCACTGATGATCTGCAAAAAAATGGTGAAATTTATGCATCTTCTATCATGATCTGTTCATGAATACAATGAAAAGCTTGTTGGTACAAAGCAAGTTCACTTCAGCATGGCTTAATTACCTTCCAGGAATTTCTTATAATGCTTTGTCCTCTGGAATGTGTGTGGTTATGTTACTTACAGAAACATATTATCAAGCTGACTGCGTTCTGTACTTTAAAAACTCAGCACCAACAAATTCAGACTGTTTCAACATGCAGAACACTAAAATTGTTTGGACTCCTACAAAACAATCATGCGTTAAACTGATTCCGTAATAGTTATGAGCGACAGAACACAAAAAACTTATAGGCACACCATTTCTCATATGCACTTAAACCACAGCAAAAGATGTAGTTATAAACACTTGTGAAGCGAACTGACAACTCAGCACCACACTCCAGAACACCTTACTACACATACATTATGCATACAAACAAAGTGTTACAGTATACCAGAGATACATAAGCACGTCTGACCACAGAGATAACAGTTGACATCCTGCAGCAAGTGGAGGGCATTAATATACAAAGACAGAGCACCCCCCCCCCCAACAGACGTGTGGTCTAACTACTGGTTTTCACTGTCAGTGATTCATATAGCACTTGGCCAGCTGTGACACTTCCAACTTGTCTGGTCATGTCCCTTTTAAAACTGTAATATCTGCAGGTCATAACTTTCAACCTCTTAAATCAAGAAATCTGGACAAAGCCACAAATGACGGGAGGACAATGTCTACAAAGGGGCAATTTTTAAATATTGATCTTACTAATAACTTAAAGTTGACAGCATAACAGGTTTTACATTAGAAGGAATTAGAGTATGAAGTCTAAAACTCAAATGTTTATCATTATTGTCTGACTTTAATCTTTAATGACTTGCCAATGACTTGTCAGAACACCACAATTTTGTGAAAAATTATCCAAAAATATTCTGTGAAAATCTGTACAGTTGAGAGGTATGCTGCAGGATGAGAACAATGCACAGTGAATGTCAACATATAATGTGTGCCACCTGTTTAATTACTTGGTAGAAAATACTTGAGTGGCTCAAGGCATTGGACTGCTAGGCTGCAGCCTTCTCAAAATAAAAAAGATGAAAAAAATGGTTTTATTAATATTTTATTTGCTCAGAATTATTTTGACTCTAAAAATAAAAAAAAATCCTGTTTCAGGACTTGGAATGAAGATTCATGACTTCTACATAAGTCATCTAATGCAGCTGGGCTATTTTTAAAATAGCCTAGCCTTTACTTGCATGCATTCATAGATAAGGCAATTCCACCTTATTTCAGGTCATCCTGCTGTTTTGAAGACATAGGAACGACATCTGAATAGGGTTTGTTTGGGCTACTAGATGAAGCAGTGAACAGTCTTCCCACTGACTCGGATGTATCAGGTGACCGAGGCACCCAGAGACAAATGTGAAAAAAGTCAATGCTTGTAGATGTAGTCTGGCAGGATAAGCACAGCTGAATTTTAATTAATAAACAGTACTCATGCAATCTTTTGAGGTGCCACTGCAGGCAGGATTTTATGTTACTGTATATTTACTTAAGTGTGTGTGTGTGTGTGTGTGTGTGTGTGTGTGTGTGTGTGTATGTGTATGTCTGACTGTCTGGAGGGTGTGCAACGGACTATATGGGTCAGACAGCATCCAGCTGAAATTTATTACTGTGGCCATTACTTATGTAGCAACTCATTAATTTGATGTCAATCAGGCATATGAGGTGTATACAGTCAAAAAGTGTCTGTAATCGAAGGGCATACCTATACGTGTGGAGGTTGCAATGGACTATGTACTGCAAGCATCTGACAGCAATGACCTGAAATATATTAACATGGTTATTCATGTAATTTGTCCATTCATTTGCTTGTATTGAGATGTATAACTTGTACACAGTCAATAATATGACTGTAACTGGTGGACAAGAACTCAGTCTGTAGATAAAACTAGCTGAATCTACTGTCGTTTGATCACCATTAAACTGTCAATGATCTGGCCAGTATGTGAATAAAACATTCTAAAGACAGGACTGTGACCATTGTAATTTATTTAATCAAAATTGGAAATCTGAGCTACATACAGTCAGTAAATTGGCTACAGTGAGCGGGTTCTGAGACTGTCTATGGATGAAAGCAACTTACCCCAGTTGCTATTTGATCACAGTTAAACAGTCAGTGATCTGCTTGTAATATAGCCTCACAGCATTCCTTTCAGTCCGAACCATTCAGTTGCTTCCTGTCAGTCTGAACCATTCAGTTGCTTCCTGCAAGCCCCACCCTTGCTATGAAATCACCAGTTGTTTCTGAAAGTGCACAATTCAGATTCTCCATTCCAGTACACTGCAAAAGTACTCTAAATTTAGATGGTACAAGAACAAATCCAAGGACTAAATAAACTAGCAATGAACATTTCAGCTTTATTTTCCATACACTGTGGTTAAATACGTTTCATTTACACCTCTGTGCTTTAGACTAGATTACAGTCACAACTTAACTCTAGGCAAGCAAAAATGTTTTAAAAGAACAGCATAAATTGAGGTGTACTTAAATTATTGTCTGGGTCTGGCAGCTTTAACAGGGTATAACAGGTTGAATGAAACTAGTTAATAACCAAATAAGTATCTCATGGCAGCAAAATAAAGCAATATAACACAAGTGACATCCCTAACATCATTACTTATGTCTTAGATTCTTCAATAATGAAGTGATATACATTCCTTCATTTTTAAAACAAAGACAAAGGCAACATCATTACCAGTTGCAAAGGTAAGGAACAGCAGACCAGCATATGACAAAGCAACATTTGGTATGATGAATTAAAGAATTACATGTTTTTGTATGTGCGTGTACATATTATATCTATGTATCTAGCTGTATATGTTTATATTATATGGGATCCGTACGGATCACTGAAAGACAACATAACCGAAACAGATTTGGCCGGGCATACTTGCGAGAAAGTGCTTTTCACCGAAAAGCACTTTCACGTAAGTATGCCTGTTGCGGAAATTGCACTACAGTGGAGATAAGGGAAAACTCCTTTTCCCCACTGTA
>NC_056749.1:430311474-430338974 GCF_019279795.1 Protopterus annectens
GTACTTTTGAAATTGGTGAAAGAATGGCTATTGGGCGGAAATTAGAAATGCTATTATTTTTGCCTCCTTTATGAAAGGGGCAGAATGTAGGCAGCTCACCATAGTTTGGGAACATAAGATTCCTGGATGGATCTATTGATGAGAATGCTGATGGTTATGGCGATGCCATCTGCTGCGAGCTTGAGAAAGAGTGATGGGATATTGTCGGCGGCACTGGAGCATGGCTTGAGTTTGGAAAGAAGTTTTTTGATACAGGTGGTTGACACAGGTTTTAGATAAAAAGTGGGAGGAGGTTTAGGGGAGCAAGAGTGGGGAGAGGAAGGGGAAGAAGGCTTAGGGATAGGGCAGGGGGTGGAATTGGAGAAGGATTTGGTCAGTTCGGCTATGGAGCTGGTAAAGAAGGAGTTAAAAAGGGTTGCAATTTCTGTGTCAGTCTTATTGTTGTCTGGACAGGGATTGGATTTAGTACCTGGGTGTAAGAGGGAGTTGATGGAATTCCAGAATTTTTTGGGATTGTTTGAGAGGGTAGACTGTAGTTTGGTGTAGTACAATTTTTTATCTTTTGTGATAAGTTTTTTGGTGAGATTGCAGAGTTGCTTAAATTGAAGGAATGAAGCTGGGTGTATTTTTATTGTAGAGTTTCCATGTTTTGTCCCTTTGTAGCATGAGAGTTTTAGTGTCTTTAGTTAGCCAAGGGGCAGGGTTGTATTTTATTCGTTTTGCTCGAGGTGAGGCTTGGGAATTTAGGATTTTAAGGAAGGTAGTATTGAAGACTTCTAAGGCTTCATCTAGAGGAAGAGTTTTTAGTGTATTCCAATTTGTTAGTTTTAAGGGTTTCAGAGAATATAGAAGGGTTGAAATTAGTTAGGTTACGAGTGTGGGCATATTGGTGTTGGTGAGGGAGCTGTAGGGTAGCTTGGTTAATAAAGGCTGGAAGATGATCACTTATTGAGTCAGGTAGTATACCAGAGTCAGAGATGTTATTAGGGTGGCTGACTACGATCCAGTCCAAGATGGACCCTGGGGGGTTATTTTTGTTAGGTCTGGTAATGTTGTTTATTAGTTGAGTAAAATTGTAAAGATTGAAAGACAGGGTGGGAGTATTGCTATTAATTTTATTCCAGTCAATGTTGACATCACCTAGAATGTAAGTCTCAAGTTTGATGTTGTTTGAGGCCCATAAGAGAATATTCTCCAGGGTGGAAGTGTTGTCACCAGGGGGAATATAGATGGCTATAATACAGATACTTTTAAAGTTGTTCATTTTGAGGATTCCTATGATTAGTTTGGCATTATTAAACTGAGGAATGGGATTCTGGTAAGGGCAGAGATTCAGCAAGCAGTTGTAGATTAAGGCTACACCACCTCCTTTTTTGTTTTGGCGATCGAATCGAAGAGCTTGGAAGCCAGGTGGTATAATCTCAGCGTTAGTAGATTGTGGTTTTAGCCAGGTTTCTGTTACTGCTACTATGTCAGGTGCAGTGTGATTTAGCCAAGCATGGAAGTTTGTTATTTTGTTATTTATACTCTGGGTATTAATGGTAATGAACCTAAGGTATTTATGGCTGTTTCTAACAGAGGAGGTAGTGGGAGAGAGATTGTTACTAGGTGCTGGCCCAGGGTTGGGGTGGAGGTCTCCTGCTAGAGCAAGCCAAGAAAAGGGAGAGAGGAGGAGAGACTTTGGATTGTGACAAAGTTAGAGGGAGATGTAATTTAGATTTGATAGCTGGAGGTTTTAAATAAACTGTATGGAGTTTTAGTTTAAAATAATGAAATGGATTAGGTTGAAGTAGGGAGGGGGATATTAAATAAAAGTGGAATGTCAGAGAGTGAGGAAGGGAGAGAGTGGAGGAGGAGGAGGGGAGGGGGAAAGAGGAGGGTAGTTTGGTGGAGGAATAGGAGGTTACATTACAGAGAGTTATTAGAAGGAGAATACATGTAAAAGAGGTGAGATGATGTGGAAGAGACATGGATGAATAGAGTAGGATAGACTTTTGAAGAGGAGGCAGAGTAAGTGGGAGAGTTTGGAGATGTAAGGTAGAGAAGTATATGTGAGAGTGCAGTCAGGTAAGGGAATAGAGAGGGGGAGGGGTACTTAATTGAACTGCAGCTAGGAGGGGGAGGAGCAAAGAGATTGGATAGGCTGAGGGGAAATGGGGAGAAGATTCAGCTATGATAAGTTTTTTGTGGACTTTTTTTATGGTCATGGATATGTGAATGTCAAATTTTAGTTTATTGTCTATTTCCACTCCTAGCAATTTGGTGTGTTCAGTTGGGTATATAGTGGTGTTGTCTTTTGTTGTGATGTTAAAGTGAGAGTTGTTCTGAGTATGTTTGGTGGGTTAGAAGAAAAGTAGTTTAAGTTTTGTTTGGGTTGAGTATTAATTGGGCATCGGATAACCACGTTTCAACAGATCAAAAGTGATTTGCTGAATGACTATTTTCACCATTTGTCTTGCACGTGACAGCCTTATTTTCTCCACTTAATCCATGCCATCACTGGATATTTTAATTAAAATCGAATTACAGCAAACATTTAAGAAACTAACATGTATTTGCTTTTGTGTATATGGTAATTAGATGTGCCAAATAAATTGTCTTTTGACTTCTCCCTTTAGAGCTTGCCACACTGGATCACTGGTCCACAGACTGATTGGCAGTGGAGTTTTTACGGTGTCAAGTTGCTAGCCTGGCACCCAACCTTCACAGAAGGCACACACACATACACACAGGCACCTACTGCATGCCTTTAAAACTCATTCAACTGCAGGAAGGACATGCATTCTCAGCACAGAAGGCGCTCCATCCGAGAATCGAACCAGAGAACCTCTTTCTGTGAGGTGACAATGCTAACCACTGCACCACCGCAGCTGATAATTAGTTGTGCCAAATACATCATGAGAATTTTTTTTACACAAATCTGGTCATTTGTCACACAGGATAGTTAGGGTATATAGACAAAGTATAGTAAGAACTGAGAAATATCAGCAACAGTTTTTTTCTACATTAGTGTCAAAAAGTTAGCAGGTAAAGACCCAAATCCTATTACTTAGTACATAATTTAATTTAATTTCACAACAATCATTGGCTGAGTTTGTTCTATAAAACCCATTTGATTCATTCTACTTACTCGTTTATTCAAATGGCCACCCAGTTAACTCAATTCTTACAAAGTAAATCTGAAAATAAAGCAGTTAAGAACTGTGCAACTGTATACATCTAAACATATATATTATATATTACACTGACAGCTTCAATCAGCACAAATGTAGCTTACAAAATATGTCTTCGTCAACCCATACAAAATTACCTGACTGTACCTACTGTTACATGTAGCATGCAAATTGGACTACAGAATTTAGTTATGCATTTGAACACCCTTAAAAGTAATCTGTTGGGCACGGTCTTTCTAAACTCAAGTTACTTCTGTTATTCCTACAGACAGGGCTGCATCATATGGAATCTATGATAAGTGTGAAAATTCCAATTTTACACTTGATTTTCTATGCATTTTGCAAAACTCCAAGTACTGTAAGAGAATCACCATGAGATAATGTAGAGTAAGCATCTGAAAAAGTAAAGTATGTACAACTATACTATATATTTTTTCTACGAAATGGAAAAATACAAGCTACTATATATATATATATATATATATATATATATATATATATATATATATATATATATATATATATAAATAAAACTATATACCTCTTGGGTTTTTAGAGATAACTGTCCAGAATGTATTTAGTCCTCTTTAAAATGTTCTGCTACTCCTCTGTCCCGAAGAGAATCTTTTTTTGGAAATCCATTATTAGTTTAACAGCTACATGTCAATTAACCCAGCTTTACTGCCATTCAGATTCTTCCATCAGCCGTCTGGAGCCTAGGATTCAGGAAGGGGGGCTGTCTGCCCGCCCATTTTGTCTCACAAACTACAGCCCCATGCTTGCCACAGCTTCTACAGGAAGGAGCCCGCGGCTGGCTGCCTTTCTTCCATATGAGAACAGTCTGTTTTGGACACTGGCAGCAGTTTTACTGCCTCCGCCCATCCTCAGCAAGGTTAATCAGAAAAAAGATAATAATTCTTGCAGCTTTCATTTGTGTAGTTGCTTTACACAAGCGCTGAATATGTTGCTTTAAGAACACCAAGGAAGTCTTGCTTTTTTGATTCCAAGCATAAATCTGTTTTGCAGACCTTCATGCACACTGCAACATTGCATTGTAAATACAGAAATTATGTTATCTGGACAGCGTTAACTGGTGTGATTTGTCAAAAGCTCACACTGTCTAGCATGTGTTCATTAAAAGGTCAATGATATTTTAAGACAACCATCATCTGGCAAGACAGAAAGCAATTAGGTTAGAACTGTACATAATGTGCTCAACCAAAACCAAACAAAGAAAACCGAGCCTTCCAATTTGCAGTGCATAGAAAACAGACATTTAAAGGATGCAGTCATATCCAAAAGTACAATCCATGCCAATTAAATAAACCCCTCTCTCAGTCCGTGCTAGAAATAAAATCAATACCTCATAATTATGCCTCAGGAAGAAAGAATGGATGCAATTATTTTTATAGTAAGTGAAGAACGTGGACACAATTTTACTATCCAAAAAACAATTTGATTTTTTGAACAGCAGAAATATCTTTTCAAGTCATTTGTTTAGGATACCCTAGTCACAAACATCTAAGTCTTAATATTCCATCCGAGGCATTTTAATTTACGACATGGAAGTGTCACCATCTCATTCTGACAGGCAGTTTAAGTAAATTCTTACACCAAGTCACATTTTTGTTCATGCTTCAGTGTTAAGAGTTCTGTAACTACAGCACAGTAAAACAAAAACGCTGCATATACAACCAATACAAGGAAAGCTTGAATACTGCTATCTCTTTTCCAAGAGAAGATTACAGTATCAGCATGTAGGCAACATCATTTCAGCTATATTGTAGGCACTGTACAACTCTCTTATTCAAACTTCCTCATTAACAGATTGGAAAACTACATTTTGGAGTGGTATAAAATGTCTCCAGAGTCTTACAATCACTTGATATCTGTACATGACATTTACCTGCAGGTACTTCTGGGCCCTCCTACATTGTAAGTCACATTCTACAGATCACACAGAAGCTAGTAATGTTGGGGAATAAGATTTAGAAATGTGTTATGTATTTTAGCACTTTCAGATCTGCTGTTAAGTCTGGTTAAATGGCTACTATGGTCAGAAATTGAAGAGACATTTTTTATCTTGATATTCTATACAGTACTAAGTCTATATAAATACTACGAGTCATTACAGGTTCTCATTTGTTATACTTCAAATTTTCTCAGAGGGGAAAGACATATTGATGTAATTTTTTTTCTGACTAAGCTTTCTCTTTTCCACAACACATTCTTGCATCACCAATAGATAATATATTAACCACCCCATTCTTGTTAGATCTTCTTTCAAATCATCATTAAATCAAATCATTAAATCAATTCCTGACTGGATATCGGTGTCCAAATCCATTATGTCTCCAGTGGCACCCTGTCTGATTCCGTCCTTGATTACTTCTGTTTATATGCAAACCATTTCTGCATCCATCACTGTCAAACAACACTGGCTTAGAACTTCCCATAACCTCACTATTTTAACCATGACACATTTAACAGGATACTAAGCTCCTTTAACAGATTTGTCCTGAAAAATATTTCACTTGATGAAGCTGTACACAAATTTAACTCACTTTTCCTCAAAACCCTCAATAGTCTGGCTCAAACTATAACAAAAAGAATAAAGAATAACCATAATCCTTGCAACTCAAAGCAGGCACTTAATATAAGAAAACAATAGGGCCTGGAAAGAATGGTTAAAATATAGAGCTCTCCAAAACCTATAACACTTTAAAACATATATAACCATAATACCATACTAAAAGACAAATGATCACAGACAAGACCATCTGCTTCAGTAACCCATTAGTATTCCAACCCTAAAAAGTCTCGTCTTCTATTAATAATATAATCTACCTCAGAACGTTCACCAGTCCTATAACTGTCGAAAATAACACTCCCTCCGAAATAGCTGCTCAGTTTAACACACATTTTATAGAAAGCATTAAAGCCCTCACTAAAGATTTTCCTCCCAACAATCCTGACCTGCCCTCTCCTCAGACAGTAAACACCCTCTATTTCACCCATCCCATCCTCCTAGATCAAATCGCTACTTCTTAAACTGAAACCCTGTTCTCCTTCAGTAGATAATCTCCCAACAGAATACATCAAACTGGCTGCCAGATCCATAGCCTATCCTTTGTCTCTTCTAATCAACAGATCTATCAAGTAATCATATATTCCTTCTCCATGGAAAAAATGTATCATCATCCCCCCTTCATAAAGGAAGAACCTCATCTGATGTAATCAATTTCAGACCTATCACCTTATTATTCACTTTGTCAAAAATTCTGGAGAAGTGTATTCACAAGCAACTTCAACATATTCTTCAGGAAAAGCTCCTAACCTCTACACACATGGTTTTAGACCTATCTAAGCACTAACATGACCTCACTAACTTCCACAGATACTATTAACAAAGTCAGAGACAAAGCTAAACTTTTTCTTCTGTATTCCTTAATCTCTAAAGCTAGTTTTTCACCAAAATGTCCTCTAATAATTGTCTTCTCTCAGGCTATCACAATCCACACTATTTATGATTTAACAACTACTTAACTGACAAATGGCAGTCTGCTAAATGGCTCTCCACTTTTTCTCCCTTGCTACCTGTCAATAATGGTGTGCTACACGGCTCCATTCTCGGCCCTTTGCTCTTTAATATATTCACAAACGATTTACATAAATCCTCTCAGCAAGCTTCCCTCATACATTAAGCTGATGATTCTACCTTAATATAAATTTCTGACAACCTAAATATATCTTCAGAAAATTACACAAGAAGCCTTTAATTCTGTTGAAAGTTGGCTACAAGATAATCAATCACCTGCTACTAAATCCCCCAACATTAAATTACGTCTTTATTTTTATAAAATACCATTTCCATGAAAAAAAACAACTTTAACATTTCTTTCTTAAATAATAATCGGACTGAAGTTACCCCGAATACAACTTGGTATGAGAACAATCAATGACAATCTTAAATTTGATTTGCATATCCACAACAGCATCAAGAAAAAACGTCAAAAACTAGGCACCCTACACAGACCTTACAGATCTATCACACACTTTCATCTTTTCAAAGCATTACTAAAAGACTTCCTCTCTGCCTCCGGATTTTGTCTCTTCTCCTCATCTGGGACATAGCTCTCTAATACCCTTCACTTTAAAGGTACTAAATCACTTAATCTTATTATCCATTTCTAGTACCGCACTTTGTTGTACTTCTTAAACTACTATACCTACTTCTAATTAGCACAACAAAATTGCTATTCCATCATTACTCCTCTATTAACACTCTAACACGCTTATCTCTTCTAACACCTCACTCTATCATATTTCTTAAATTACTTCTACCTACCTAATACACCACTCTTTTATCTGGAAAGTCTCAACATTAGGTTTGTAAATGTACTGTTTTTGAACATCAACATAAATTTTATCATACTGACTATTATGCTATGTATTCAATGAAACTGCTTTACAAAATGTTATTGTAAATACTGATTGCATTAAATATGATACCTATTCTCTCCGGGCCTCCAATGAAAAAGGGCAACTGTGACCAGATGGACTTTCCCAGTAAGCAGGTATCAATAAATAAATAAATAACTCATTTGTAATGGCAGTGCCTGGTTCTTTTCATAATCTCTGGCAATTGTTATCAAATATTTTCCTTCCAGTGAAGTTAAGTTTGAGTTCTTGGATTTCTTTTATAAATACTGTACTGTACTGCACCTATTCTTTCAACTGTAGAAACTGCTTAAATTACACCATTGTTTGTAAAGGCTAGGAATTATTAGCAACAACAGGGACTCCTACCTTTACTCATACCTTCGGTCAGCCAGTGGACTCATGTTTCCTGAAACTCCAGTCTCAAATGTTCTCTTAGCTATGACAGAAAACTACACAGTAAAACAGCAGCTCATTCCATGTGGGCAGGATACAAGGAGGGGCTCCAAATACCTGGTTATGTGGGTTTTTCATGAAAAAAGTACCTTACTGCAATTGCCATTATAACCGAATGGCCATGAGATAAAAAGTGCTAAAGCATCAGGAAGTTCATGCGAATCTAACATGATGTGCAGTGAGGAATAAGAACAGCAGAGAAATTGTACAGATATTGAGAAACAAGTAAATCAGGCTTCTGTTTAAATGGAGCAGTACAACAAACTTTCTGTAGGGAAGAAAACGCATTACTGACAAGGAAATGCTGTATTCAGAGTTCCTGTCTATTAAGTCCTTCTCATTGACTACGACTTTCTATTGTTTCTGTAGAGAACAGTGCTTACAGAAGTAGCGGTAACAACCATAGAACTAAAGGAAATTATAAGTGTAGGATGTGCACATTTTGTCCATACATTTTGGAAACAGGTGATTGTTATAAGTTAAGTGGTACATCTATATACATCAATGGGCATTTTAATTGTTGTAGTCTCAATGTTGTATATGTGGCAAAGTGTCAGCAACGTCCTATATTTTATGTTGTAAAATACAGTAGGTATTTTAAGAATAGAATTGCTGAACGTTTACTGGATATCAGGCATGGTAGGATGACCAATGCCTTATGTAGGCATATTAGAGAACATGTAATGTAAAAGACTTATTCTCTTGCATCCCTAGGAAAGAAGGTTTTGAATTTTTTGAGGCAAGCATTCACAAATATTCAGAATTAACATTGGATAGGAAATGCTTATTGTTAGAACTAATGGAAACTGTTTTGGATAACAATTTTATCAAGTTTGAAGGTGTTCTTTACAAACAAGTCAGTGGTGTAGCTATGGGGGCGGCTTGCGCCCCTATTTATGCCAATTTGGTATTATTAGAATGGGAAACTTTACACATCTTTGAGAGTGTATTCTTTGTCAAGATTAAAGCTTACTTCAGATTCCTGGATGACATTTTTGTCATTTGGGAAGGGACTCAAGAGGAACTGGATCAATTTATTTCTTACATTAATCAATCTACCTCCTTTTTGTCCTTCACCTACCAAGCAAACAGGGAATCTATCAATTTCTTGGATATTACACTCACAAAAACCTCTAGTGGCTTCAAATCCCAAGTGTATAGAAAACCAACTTGGTGCAATAGTTATCTCCACTTTGACAGCCAACATCCTTTCTTACAGAAGAAAAGTATTATAAAAGGTCAAGCTGTCAGAGTGGCAAGGATGACATCGAATTTAGAGGATCTCACACAAGAATTTATTAATCTGGACAAAATGTTCAGAGAAAGGGGTTATCCCAAGGAATTAGTGGCCAAGATATTGATGGAGGTCTATAAGGGATGGGGCACACGTTTTAAACCTTTACTTGGGCATCCCACTTTAAATGTGGTTACACCAGAAGGTAGATTCAAAGAATTTTCAGGTTCCTGTTCTATTCAACATAATAACTTTTCTTCGAATTTTAAGAAGATTTTACATGAGAATTGGCCTATTCTCAAGACCAATACTGAAATTTTGGACATTATAGGCAACAAACCTACTTTTATTCACCGAGTGGGTAACAACTTTAAAAGAACATTGGAAGGAAGAGATCAATCTTTTAAGAATAGTAGGGGTACCCACCCATGTGGCAGATGTGCCCAATGTTCTTATATCAACATTTCAAACAGTGTTATTTTGAACAACGGTTTGAACAGTTTAGTAAAATTTTGTAGGGGCAACTGTTACACCTCCATGGTGGTGTATTTGGCAACTTGTTGTCACTGCTCATGTTTGTATGTGGGCAAAACGGAACGTCATTTAAAAGATCGGATTTACGAACACAGAAACGATATAAAAACTAAAAAGGAAACAAGTGCCCTATACAAACACACCATTACTTGTCAGTCTTCTTCGCCACTGTTTAAATTTGGGATCATTGACATTGTTGATGTGGAAAATAGAGGGGGAGATCCTAAGAATATCTTGTTGCAGAAAGAAATAAGATGGCAACTTAGATTAAAATCTAATTTTTTTCCTGGTTTAAATGAACACATCAATATCAAAGCCATTTTAGTAGGAAAGGCTAACATAGTTTGAAAAAGTTTGAATTTTTAGAAAACACAAACACACAACTACAGAAATATATCATTTGGTCAACATCTGAGTTGTACAATTTATACATATATATATTTTTTTTTACCATTTTGCAATCAAAATGTTCATTAAAGTTCTATCAGCTGTATCAAAGCCTTTTCAGGCTTTTTGGTTTGATGCATTAAAACTTACTTAGTATCATGTCTTTTTAAAAAAAGTTTTTGTTTTATTGATTGATTGAATTATTGAAGCTAATTATTTTATAGGGTAATTATTTTCTATATAAAGGATGTCAGTTTTAGTGTGATTTTATCTGATGAAGTTTGTATTTTTACAGACGAAAGCGCTCATGTTGTTCAAACTGTATTTTTCCATTAAAGGATTGGGCTCTTACCAGGTGAACTGTTTTTACTATTAGTCATCAATATTAGAGAACATACTGGTCATGAATTTAAGTTTTTGGTAATTCAGCAAATTGTTAAGGATTCTCATGGAAGAAATCTGGACATACATTTAGATATTTGTGAGTTAAAATGGCAGTTGCATTTAAACGCAACAGAGTGTCCAGGCATTAATGAAGCCACTGCTATCACTTGTGTTTTAAAATTGAAAAATCTTTTAGGTTAGAATATGTATTTAGACATGTATATATATATATATATATATATATATATATATATATATGTATATATATATACACACACACACACACACACACGTATATATATATATATATATATTTTTTTTTTTTTTTTAATGCATACATATTATGTATTTGTTCAGCTACATTTTTAATGTATTAATTATGTTTTAAATGATGTTAACTAAATTGTTTTTATAATTAACTAATTGGATAATTGTTTTAATGATGTGTTGTATAAGGGCTGGGTGGGGATGTATAGATTGTTCTGAGGAATTCTAGAAATTCTCTGAGTCTCTTTTTGGACTGAGGATAGTCTTGGCATTCCCAATGGAAATGCTCTCTTAAAGTATGTAAGGTTTCACTAAAAGAAAAATCCTGTGGAGGAGACGCAGAGGGGATGGATTCCTCTGCATCTGAATCCTCATAAGCAGATAAAGGTATGTCTTCATAACCAGAACCCTCAGAGTCATCGGACTCTTTGTCTGTTGAAGCTGCTGGGGACTGATCAATTTTTCTCTTAGCAGGGGAAGGCTGACTTCCCCTAATCAACATAATGTCTTCTGCCAATCTAAGCATTTGATGTTGTGGCAAGGGAGCAGGTGCATTCACTTTGGTCATTAGTTTTCTGGGCATAGCGCGTACTCTTGGCCTTAGAAACTTAGTAGTTTTAGACAGAACTGAAGTCGTTGGTTTGTGTCGAACATCAGTAGTGCAAAGAACTTCCTCAGAAGCCAGTGCCTGCTCAGAGGCTCCAGACCCATCCAAGGTAGAGACATCCGCAGGTTCCATAGTCGAAAAAGAGTCTCGCAGCATACCGGACTCCGAACTGGTCTCGGTAGAGGCCTGCAAATCCACTGAAGTGGGCATCAGGGGCTGCAAAAGCACCTCACTAGAGTACCGGAGAACTGGTGACTAGCTTAATGGCTTAATGTGCGGTCTCTCTCTCTCTTTTTATCCTTACGTTTCTTTTGGAATATTGATAGTCGGATGGCTTATCAAAGCCATTTCGGAATACGGAGATTGAGAACGAAAATATTTAGTGACAAAAGGGGCCCAACAAAGAATGGTTTGGGCATTGAACAAGGCACAAAACCGACAGTGAGGTACATCATGATATGGGCCTAAACAGGTGATGCAGCAAGAATGAAAATCTCGGTGTGGTATTTGCTTTCCACAGGCAAGACAATTGTTAACTTTTTCTAACATCGGTTAGGGAAGAAAAAAGGATCCCCAACAGGGTACTTAGCTTTAGAAGACTTCAGGATGATTCAACTCGTAAACGAAAACTCAGGTAGCAGCAGACCGACACTCATGCAAACTGCTTCTGCTTCAGGCTCATCGGCAAGAAAGACTGATGTAATGGCGTCGGCTGCCTGTTTTTATACCCCTGACAACCTGACGTCTGTCCTGGAGCGACAGCAACCGATGCAGAAATACTAAGTTTTTGGTATTCGGGCCAACTGAGGGCTACCTACAGGGAGATAACCCTAACAGTGAAACACGAAGAACATCTACTTTGCTATGTTCAAGGGTTATGTTTTTTATGAAGTATTACTATATTATAATGTAATAAATCACGGGGTAACAATATAATGACAGAAGTAAAAAACTGTAAATCAGAAAGACTTTTTTTAAGAAAAGTAGGTTGCACACATTTTAAAGCATTAGAGATACAAATGACAGGAGTTATAGCATCTGTCAGCTATAGCAACTGGTTTAAAGTGATAATTTTGACACCTCATGAGGAATGATTAAGGGTGTCCATACTTACGGAGGCAACAAACTAGCAGCCCTAAAAAAAAAAATCTATGGTTTAACTACTTTACTTTTTGTCTGTGCCCAACATCTGACTTCCTCCCAGCTGACCATCAGCTCCCACAGCCTTTCCTCATCAACTGGGTCTACTGAACCCTTCCAACCTCCCCAGGACTTACTCAGAACACTTTCTGTGCTGAGGAGGAGAAGAAAGAAGCATCCTGGGGCAGTGTCAAACTTCTGTTAAGCTAACATGTTTTCCTATTCTCCTCAATCGCTGCCTGCACTCAGTAATACCCCAGGGCTGGGACATACAATAAAGCATAAGTACTGTGCTACAGTAAGCTGACTGCTGCAAGGTGCTGACATTAGCAGGATTTGTCTACTTACAGGCAGTACTGCATGGTTATTTCTCTGGTCTCCACCTAAGAAATCAAGCATGCAAGACATTCCAAGCATGCTCACCACCCTTCTTCCCAAGAAGGATACACCCATTCTCCCTGTTAAACTGTCGAGGACACAAGCTGCTATTCTAATTCTGGTCAGCTGGGTTGTACTTAGGGCTTGATCCTCTATTACACTAGAACAGCTGCTTTACTTTACTTCACTTTGTTGAGGATTTATAATTATTCTGATTAGGAGCTATCAGATTAATGCAAAATAGGGTAATTCAGTAAAACGAGTGAAAAGTAGTAAGATTCCATGACTCACGTAACTTTCATTGTATATAATGGGAAGAAATAAAATAAACAAAATGCCTCACTTTCTTCTGTCTAGCATGGACTCATATAAAGGGGACTTGAAATGCATTCTTGGAAACAGAAACAAAGTAGTAAAACAAGATCAAATATCCATAATGGCCATTTTGTGGTAAAACATGTTAAAATACAATAAGAATCACAAAATGATGTTGCGATTTTAAATTGTTTACAATACCAAAGATGCAGTAAAAAAACACATTTTCTGAATTCCAAGCTGGAGTTTTAGCAAGTTTTAAAGATAGTTCTCTTCCTCTATCTCCATGAACACATTCTGTGGCAAATCACTTAGCATGCACCTCAGTCATTAGAATCACTTAGCATGCACCTCACATTAGAAACAGAAGCCCCATACCCAGTTTCTGTTGCCATACTTCTGCCACTTACTAAATGCTATGGTCCAAATGGCTGCATTTGTATTTAAACTACAGCCATCAGACATCATGCCCAGAACGTCTGGCATTTGTACCATTGATTTAAACAGCTATGTCTTAAGTGTGTGTTGTTACTATCACTACCACCAGAACCTGTGATCCAAGTACCACCATCAACAGAGCCTACATTCTGAGTGTTTGTCATTCATACCAGCAGCACAAACAGCTGTGTTCAAACTCTGTAAGCCTTATAGCACTGCCACCAGAAAATGCGTAAGCAGCTCCATCTGTACATTCATCGAAAAGGAGCTGTGCTCCAAGTGCTGGACAGGTGTACCATCACCAGAGGCAGTTGCGTCTGACACCTGTACATTTTTCAGCTTTTCCCGGTTACGGGTTGCCACAGTGGATCACCTGTCTGCTCATGACTGGCAGTGGAGTTTTACGGTGTCAAGTTGCCAGCCCAGCGGCCAACCTTCCACAGAAGGCACACAAATGCACACACTCACGTCTAGGGCCAATTTAGAGTGTCCAATCCAAACATCAAAAGGGAGCCAGGTATGAAAACTTAATGTTTGCATTAAAACTGCAGGATGTCATATTCAATATGCTTGCCAGATACACTGTCAATACATGTAATCATATCCTGAACATTTGATATCGGTACAACCATCATAACTGCACAAGTGTTGAGGGTTTGGCACTATTTTTTTCTTATGACTCTTCTATTCTTACGTACATTTACATGGTTCTGAAAGTTCTTCCTGACTTACATCAGAGCAAAAAAATCTCAACTTGTGTCACCAAATGTTAACTTCTGAAAACAGAGTTGAGCTAATACGACAATCTACTTTTTCTAAGGTGGTACAACCACAAACAGGAATAAAAAGGCAGAGCGTTGTGGAGGAGCCGAACCCACATACATTTTAGGGTGTGTTGGAGCCCCCTCCCCCTTTAAAAACATTTCATAACTTATTATACTTTTTGGTGCACTCTGTTTTCAGAATTCAGCATTCAGAGTGGTATATGTCACAATATTTTTCATTCTGACAATCAACTAGAACTGCCTCTGAATTAAGGACATGCATGGATATCTCCAATAACTGTCCTATGAAAGCAGGTAGGTCAACAACACAGCTGCACAAAACCAAAACTGAAAATAAAACCTGTCACTAAAGAATAAACATTTGCTATGAGTGATAGTTTCCCTGGTTAACAGCTTTACAAACCAGGTAACCGAATGGTTTTAGTTTCTGACATCAGCAAGTTGCAAGGTTATTTTTTTTCTGTGTGGTAGAGAAAGTGACCATATGCTTTCCCATTCCTTAATGATAGGTACTAAAGTCTAATTTAATAACTAGGTAACATCAGATTCTGTGCATAAGAATGTGTCGACATATAAATATCTTTGACACTGGTTTTAATAGAGAATGAGAAAGGTTTATGCACTCTGCACTTCAGAACATCTGTGCTGTCTTCTGAGGAGTTATCTACAACTAAGCATGTTCTGTTTGAAGAATGAAAACAGTAACAGTCAGACATAAAACCATGTACAAAGTTAAATATTCACACAAGATAGTCTGGCAGAATTTGCTATTCATCAGATCCAAGGTTGACTCTCATAACATTCATAAGTACACTGAAAAACTATGAACGTGATGCAACCGCTCCATGCACACCTAAATAATTACTGCTTTAAAGGAGATTGAGTAGCATGAAAAGGCAAAACTATCTGAATCTGAAGTAACAATTCTAATCCTCAGACATCTGAATTAGTTTAACCACAGTATTCTCCATAACTGTCTTAATATGCAAATGTCCACAAACAAGGGAGTGAGAGTACTACAAAAGAATGGATAAAGGTGGACATACAATGGGGCAGGGGGAATCCTGACAGAATTCTCCTTGTCTAATAGTAGTCATCTGGACAGCAGTGCAGAGGAATGTATCAGGTATCAAAAAATGCATAGCACTCTCAGGAAAGACCAAACTCACATTCACTAAACCACTGTATTACCAGGGAACACCATGTGTACACTAATTGTACAATACTGTCAGAGAACAACACTTGTACACTCATGGAAATCCAGGAGTACACAAGCCGCACTGGGCCTTTAGGACTACCATCTGTACAGTTGGGGAATAATCTGTGCCTACCAGCTGAAATGTACTCTCAGTTAACTTTACTTGTATACTCTGCATACTCCAAGAGTATACTAGCTGCACCAGACTGTCAGGGAAAAGAGCACTTGTATGCTCACAGAAAACATCAGTGAGTACACCAGTTGAGCAGTACTCTCAGGTGACACTAGTTGTAAACTCAGGAAACACCACAAGTACATCAACCAGAAAGTGTTCTCTGACAACACAAAACACGTACCATGTAAGCACACTCTCATGGGAAAACTACATGTATAAAACATGCAGAGTACTCTTATAGGGAACATAATGCATTTTATGATTGCATAGTACTATAAGGAAACTCCAAACATACAATAAGTACTCTCAGTGGCACCAGTCATTTAACAAATGCATTGTACTCCCAAGAAACATTAAATATACACCAAGTATGCAGTACTCTGAACTAACTCCATATGTATTCTGTCAAGGAATATAAAATACACATTATGAATACAGTACTCTCAGAATATCATGCGTACATTAACTATGTAGTATTCTCACGGAAAACAAAAGATATATGGGACTGCACAGTATTCTCAAGGAATACCAGGCTAACTAACTATACACAACACTCTTAACAAACAGCAAATATGCACCTAGCAAGTCATGGTCTCAAAGACCACCATGTGTATTCTTAAGAGTAGAGTACTCCTAGGGAACCCAAAGCACAGATTAAGCAGATACAGGTCTCAAAGACTACCATGTATATACTAACTACACATTACTCTTATAGAAAATTGGGTGTACGATAAATGCATAACAGTCTTAGGGAACATAACTTGTGCACTCTAGGAATACTATATACACCAATGCCTTGGCATTTGTAGGGTGATACCACATGGCACACCACATGTCCACTAAAGTACAGTTTTGTGCCTACCATAAATGTAGATGTTCGAGTGCTCATACAGCTGCAGTCATTACAGATGGGTTATCCTGCTGTCAGGCGGGTCCTCGGTCGGCCGAATTCCAAAGTCTAGGTCCGGCGTCGGTTGTCGTCGCTTCTTCCCTGACGTTAGTGCGGCAGGGGTACAAAAGAGGCAGCCAACGCCATTTTCTTCAGTTTTTCTTGCCCCAGATGTCAGGTGCCCCCAGAAGGAAGGCAAAACATAATGTTATGCAAACATGCAATATAGAATAATCAAAAAACAGTAGCTGCAAGCAAATACACCATAAAAGAATACCCCAAAAAGGTTGTATGATAAGGTGTTTGTCATAAGGCCTGTCCTAAGAGGGGACGGAGGGGGGGGGGTAACCTGGACTGCAGTTATGAGCACTCGAACATCTACATTTATGGTAGGTACAAAAGTACAGTTTTGTACCTACCATAAATGTAGATGTTCAGTGCTAATACAGCTGCAGTCATAACAGATGGGTTCTCCTGCCGTCAGGCGGTCCTCGGTCGGCTGAATTCCAAAGTCTAGGTCCAGGGTCGGCGGTCGCCGCCTCTTCCCTCACGTCAGTGTGACAGGGGTATAAAAGAACCAGCCGACGCCATTTTCTTCAGTTTTCTTGCCCCAGATGTCAGGTGCCCCAGAAAGAAGGCAATACATAAAATTATGTAATAATGCAATGCAAAATAAACAAACACCAGTAGATGCAAGCAAATACACCAAACAAGAAGACCCTAGAGGGAAGGAGGGTGGGAAACCTGGACTGCAGCTGTATTAGCACTCGAACATCTACATTTATGGTAGGTACAAAACTGTACTATGTTCATCGTGCATACAGCTGCAGTCATAACAGATGGGTAGAATCCCAAAGCTAAGAAAGGGGTGGTAGGCACTAGGTGGAGCTAGGAGGAGCCAAAATGCCATGCAAGACTGCAGTGGCAAAGCCTGCTCTAGATTTGGAGTATAATGGTAGGTTGTAGTGCTTGGAGAAGATATGCACAGAACTCCAAGTGGCTGCTTCTAAAATATCCTTGGTAGGAACTCCTCTGAGGAAGGCTGCAGAGGTGGCTGTGGCCCTGGTCGAATGAGTTCTAATGCCTGTAGGTACAGTTTTGCCATGAAAGGAATATACAGTGGGCTATCCATTTTGAGATTGTCTGTTTGGATATTGACTTTCCTTGAGCTCCTACCGCATAGGCCACAAAAAGCTGTTCTGATTTTCTGAAAGGCTTTGTTCTGTCCAAATAATAACGCAGTTGTCTGTGGATGTCCAAGGAATGCAGTAATCTTCTCCCCTTTGTTTTGAGGATTAGGATAAAAAGTAGGTAAATGTATGGCCTGATTTAAAGCTACCCTGGATACCACTTTAGGCATAAAGGACGGGTTGGTACGTAATGAAACTCTGTCCTGATGGAAGATGATAAAAGGCTGGACAGCCATAAGAGCCTGTAGTTCTGAAACTCTACTAGCTGAAGTGATAGCCAGAAGGAAAGCTGTTTTCCAGGACAAATATTGTAAATCTGATGAGGCAGCTGGCTCAAAAGGAGGCAAAGTCAGTTTTTCCAGAATGAAATTAAGATCCCAAGCAGGTATTGGTTGTTTTTTTGGAGGTCTTAAATTCTTAGCCCCTCTGAGGAACTGTCTTAATAGAGGGTGAGAGAATAAAGGTGGATCAGTGTTGTATTCTGCAGAAATGGCTGAGGCATGGATTTTGATGGAGGAGAACGAAAGTCCACTGCTTAGCAGTTCAGCCAAATATTGTAGTATTTGAGGTAAATTCAGTTTTCCAGGATTCTGGCCTTTTTTCTCATTCCAAACACAAAAACGTTTCCATTTTGCAGAGTAAGCTTTTCTAGTTGATGGTCTTCTGGCCTCCAAAATGACATCCTGCACCTCCTTGGAGAGCAGGGCCAGCTGTGATGCTAAGGAATCTTCCATGCGGCTAGATTGAGTGTTTTCAGCTGACTGTGAAGAGTTTTGAAGCTGTGCTGAGTCAGAAGAAGAGGCATTAGAGGCAGGGTCCATGGTGGGGAATGCGTCAGGCTCCTCAGGAGTGGGTACCAGTGTTGCCTTGGCCAGTCCGGAGCAATGAGTATCATCTTTGGTCTGTCTGCTCTGGTCTTCAATAGGACTTTGGGCAGCAGAGGAAGAGGTGGGAAGGCATAAACTGTCATTGATGTCCAACTGAAAGAGAGGGCGTCCACTCTCCAGGCCTTTGGATGGAAGATCCTTGAGCAGAATTTTGTCAATCGATGATTTTTGTGGGAGGCAAAGAGATCTATGTCTGGCCTTCTCCATTCTTGGATTATTTCTGTAAAAACTTTTGGATGCAACTTCCATTCGTGAGGATCTGTCATATTCCTGCTTAGGTTGTCTGCCAGCGTGTTTTCCTTGCCTGGCAAGTACTGTGCTTGTAGTTCCATTTGTAAGTCCATGGCCATGTTCCAAAGTGACATGGCCAGTCTGCATAGGGGATAAGAATGTGTTCCTCCCTGCTTGTTTATATACCACATAACTGTGGTGTTGTCTGTTCTTATCAATAGCTGGCCTGGTTGTAGAAGGTCCTTGAAAGCTATAATAGCATTTATCACTGCTAGCATTTCTTTTTGATTGATGTGAAGGTGCTTTTCTTTATGGGTCCATTTGCCCTGAATGCACCGGTCTGTCATGCGCCCCCTAGGCGTAGTCCGAGGCATCTGTTGTGATGACTTGATTTGCTTGAGGCTTGCTGAATGGAAGACCTGTGTTTGTTTGGCATGCTTGAGCCCACCACAGAAATTCCTTTTGCAGACATGAAATTAGTGGTATTATTGTTTCCAAACTGTGGCTGTGTTGAGACCATATGTTTTTAGTTACCATTGTAGTTTTCTCATATGCAGCTTTGCACATGGGATTAGTAAGATGCAAGATGCCATGAATCCCAGAGCCTGCAGGATTTTCCTTGCAGTCAGCCTGGTGCAATTTGCCAGTGTTCTGAAATATTGAATTAGTTGCCCCTGCTTCTCTGGCGTGAGGTAGGCCATCTGGGTGTTTGTGTCCAAATTGGCACCCAGGAAAATTATCTTCCGAGAGGGTATTAGTCTTGATTTCTCTTTGTTGACTGTGTACACTAGAGAGTTTAATAACATTATTACATAAGCTAGATGTTTCAGAAGAATGTGCTTGCTGTCCGCTTGGATCAGGCAGTCGTCCAAATAAGGGTATATTTGTATCCCTTGAAGTCTGCAGTAGGCAATTACTGATGCCAGGCATTTCGTGAATACTCTGGGCGCAGTAGATAAACCAAAGGGCAATGCAGAGAATTGATAATGGGTTGAACCTGCAAGAAATCTGAGGTATCTTCTGCAACTTTGTCTGATTGGGACATGCAGGTATGCCTCCTTGAGTTCCAATGTTACCAGCCAAGACTCCTTGCCCAGCATGGGAAGAAGTTGCTGTAGAGTGAGCATCTTGAATTTTGGCACAGTAGGAATGTGTTTAGGATGGAAAGATCCAAAATAGGTCTCCAATCTTTTCCCTTCCTTGGCACCAGAAATAGCCTGGAATAAAAACCTTGACCTTGTTCGTATGTAGGTACCTCTTGAATAGCTTTCATGTTTATAAGACCTGAAATTTGCTTTTGTGCCTCTGCCCTTTGATTGTGTGGCAGGTTTGGCATGCCTTTCATTTTTGGAAGGGTATGAAAATGGAATTTGTAGCCTCTGTTTATAATGTTCAGGATCCATTTGTCCTTTGTGACAATATGCCAACTTTTTGAGAATAGTGCCAGCTTTCCTCCTAAGGGGCTGCCATTTGAGACCTGGTTGGCATGCAAAGGGGAAAGTCATTGGTTTTGCTTTCTGAAAGATTGCGAGTTATCCTCACCGCCTCTTTGTGTAGGGGCTTGCCATTGTCTGCCTCTGTACGAGCCTTGTGTTTGTCCTCTGCCCCTCGGGCGCCTGTATCTGCCTCTTTGGGGTCTGTCTGTGGCAGGAAAGGACCAGTTTTTGGAAGGCCAATTTCTACTAAAACGTGGGGGTTGAACCTGCAGAAATTCTTTCACAGTTTGCATTGATTTAGCCTTTTCCTCCATTTTCCGTAACACTTCCTCAGCATTTGCCCCAAATAGTACATCCTTTTGCAGAGGGGCGTCTAATAATTTAGCTTTGACATGATCAGGCAAGGCTTGTTCCTTGAGCCAGGCATGCCTACATATGACTGAGCCTGTAACAGCAGCTCTACATGAGGCCTCTAGAGCATCAAAACCACATTGTAAGGTATGTTTAGCCACTTGTTCTGCACTATGCATCAAATCCTGCAACTCCTTCATGTCTGGTTGTTCAGGTTGTGACATTTTACTTTTCAATTGAGATAACAGAAACTGTTGGTATTTTAGCATATGAAACTGACAGTTTAAGGCCCTCACGGATAAGGTAGCCGAGGTATATACCTTTTTTTCCCCACCTTTCTAAGGATCTGGAATCTCTCTCGAAAGGCAATGGGTTTTTGGCAATGGAGGCCTTAACTCCCTTGGGCCCCTGTGAGATGGTTTCTAGGTCAGCAGCATGGCTTTTGTATAGAAATTGGTGTGAGTCAGGAACCCTGTAGTACCTGTCAGGCTTAAGTGGAGCTGGAGGAAGAGAGTCCGGGTTAAGGCAGGCCTCCGAGTAAACATCATCTAGGATGTCCAGGACAGGAGGTATAGCCAGAGGCCTGTGCTGGGGTAACAAAAGAAATTCCCTGAGCCTTTTCTTGGAATCTGAATAATCCTGGCCTTCCCAGTGAAAGTGTTCCCTTAAGGTATGTAGAGTTTCACCAAATGAGTAATCCTCAGGGGGGATACAGAAGGAATAGATTCCTCTGCATCAGAGTCTTCAAAAGGGGAGTAAGACTGTTCCTGATAATCAGAGTGCTCTGAAATAATGGAGCCCCTGATCAGAGGAGGGGGGAATCTTCCTCCACTCTGGGTCTTTGTCCGGAGTGGCTGAGAACCCTGATTAGGAGTAATTAATCCTAAGCATCTTTAAGCATCTGTTTCTTAGGCTGAGGCCTAGCTTTAGACTTGGTTAAAAGCTTTGCTGAGAAAGAAGAGGGTCTGAAGAAGACACCTGAGTGGAATTTAGAGTATAGTGGAAGTGATGAGTGCTTGGAGAAATGCACTGCACTGAACTCCAAGTGGCTGTTTCCAAAATGTCCTTGGTAGGGACCCCCTGAAAAGCTGCAGAGAGGTAGCTGGCCCTGGGGGAGGGATCTGATGCATGCAGGCACAGTTTTTCCATGAAATGAGTAACAAAAGCGTATGCAGTGGGTATCATTTTGTAGTCTTTCCCTTTGTTTTGTGGATTTGAAAAGGTAGTGTAGTGTGGGATAGTCTTCAAAGCTAATACAACTACTACATTGGCATAAAGGTAGGGTTAGTTGGAGAAACCTGAAACTCTGTCCTGATGGAAAATGATGAATGGCCATCAGGGCTCCTAAGTTCAAACCCAAACCCTGCTGGCCAGAAGAAAGAAAGAAGGGTTCCATCATGAGTAGTATAGTTCTGTTGAAGCTTCTGTTGAAGGAGGAAGGAAGGGTCAGCGATGTGAGAATAAAGGAGGATCTGTGTTGTACTGTGCAGAAATGGCTGAAGCATGGATTGATGGGAGAGAGAAGGAAAGTTCACTTTTAAACATCAGCTAGGTACTGTAAAAAATTTGAGGTATTTATTATTACCCAAGGATTCTGTCCTTTTCTTTGATTGAGAGTCTGTTGGGAAATCAAGGAATTCTCCATGCAGCTAGATTTAGGGTTTGAGCTGGCTGTGAAGGGTTTTGTAGTTGTGCTGGGACAACAGAAGAGGGACTAGAGGTAGGATCCATGGTGGGGAATGTGTCAGGCTCTTCAGGAACGGATACCAGTGTTGTCTTGGCCAGCCTGGAGCAATGAGAATCATTTGTGGCCTCTCTGCTCTGGCTTTTAATAGAACTTTGGGCAGTAGAGGAAGAGGCAGGAAGGCATAAACTGTCAATGTTGTCCAATTGAAAGAGAGTGCGTCCACTTTCCAGGCCTGTGGATGATAGGTCCTTGAACAAAATGTTTTCAACTGGTAATTTCTGTGGGTAGCAAATAGATCTATGTCTGGCTGTCCCCATGCCTGAGTTATCTTTGTGAAAACTTGAGGATGCAACTTCCATTCGTGTGGATCTGTCATATTTCTGCTTAGGTTGTCTGCCAGTGTGTTTTCCTTCCCTGGCAGGAATTGTGCCTGTAGTTGAATTTGCAATTCCAGTGCTGTGTTCCATAGGGTCATGGCTTGCCTGCACAGGGGGTATGAATGAGTTCCCCCCTGTCTGTTTATGTACCACATCACTGTGGTGTTGTCTGTCCTTATCAATAGCTGGCCTGGATGCAGTAGGTCTTTGAAGGTCATAATACCATTTTGCACAGCTAGCATTTCCTTTTGGTTGATGTGTAGGTGCTTCTCTTTTTGGGACCATTTTCCCTGAATGCACTGATCTGCCATGTGTGCTCCCCAGGCATAGTCTGAGGCATCTGTTGTGATGATTTGAGTTGCTTGAGGTACACAGAGAGGGAGACCTGTGTTTCTTTGGCATGCTTGAGCCCACCACAAAAATTCCTTTTGAAGGCATGGAATGAGTGGTATAATTGTTTCCAAGCTGTGGCTGTGTTGAGACCATAAGTATTTTAGGTACCATTGAAGCTTTCTCATATGCAGCTTTGCACATGGTATTAGTAGGATGCAAGATGCCATGAATCCCAGAGCCTGCAGGACTTTCCTTGCAGCTAGCCTGGTGAAAGTTGCCATTTTGCTGAAGTATTGAGACAGTTGCCCTTGTTTGTCTGGCGTGAGGTAGGCCATCTGGGTGGTTGTATTCAAGCTGGCACCCAGGAAAATTATTTGTTGAGAGGGTATTAGTTTTGATTTCTTTTTGCTGACTGTGTATCCCAGGAAGTTTAACAGTTTTATTACAAACGCCAGGTGCTGCAATAGTATGTCCTTGCTATCCGCTTGGATCAGGCAGTCGTCCAGATATGGGTAGATTTGTATTCCTTGTAGTCTGCAGAAGGCGATTACTGATGCCAGGCATTTCATAAACACTCTGGGCGCAGTAGATAAGCCAAAGGGCAATGCAGAGAATTGGTAATGGGTTGAACCTGCAAGAAATCTGAGAGGTATCTTCTGCAATCTTGTCTGATAGGGACATGCAGGTATGTCTCCTTGAGGTCCAATGTTACCAGCCAAGACTCCTTGCCCAGCATGGGAAGAAGCTGCTGTAATGTGAGCATCTTGAATTTTGGCACCTGTAGATATGTGTTTAGGATGGATAGGTCTAAGATAGGTCTCCAATCTTTGTCTTTCCTTGGTACCAGGAATAGTCTGGAATAAAAACCTTGATCTTGTTCTTTTGCAGGTACCTCTTGAATCGCTTTCATGTCCATGAGAGCGGAAATTTGTTTTTGTGCCTCTGCCCTTTGATTTTGTGGCAGGTTTGGCATGCCTCTCATTTTTGGAAGGGTGTGAAAGTGGAACCTGTAGCCTCTGTCTATAATGTCCAGAATCCATTTGTCTTTTGTAACAATATGCCAATTTTTTGAGAATAATGCCAGTTTTCCGCCCAAAGGTGCTGCCATTAAAGCTTTGCTTGGCAGGTGTAGGGGGAAGTCATTGTGTCTGTTTTCTAAATGACTGTGATCTATCTTCTCCACCTCTTGGGGTTGGTGCTTGCCACTGTCTGGCTCTGTAAGATCCTTGAGGTTGCCCTCTACCCCTTGGGCGTCTGTATCTGCCCCTTTGAGGTCTGTCCGTGGCTGGAAAGGACCAATTTTTTGAAGGCCAGTTTCTGCTGAAACGTGGAGGTTGTACCTGCAGGAAATCTTTCACTGTTTCCATTGATTTTGCTTTTTCCTCCATTTTCTTTAGTACCTCCTCAGCTTTAACACCAAACAATAAATCTTTTTGAAGAGGTGCATCTAATAATTTATCTTTGACATGATCTGGTAAGGCTTGCTCTTTGAGCCAAGCATGTCTACGTATGACAGACCCTGTAACAGCAGCTCTACATGAGGCCTCTAAAGCATCAAAACCACACTGCAAGGTATGTTTACCCACTTGCTCTGCACCATGCAACAAATCCTGCAACTCTTTCAAATCTGGTTGTTCTGGTTGTATCATTTTGCTTTTCAACTGAGATAACAAAAACTGCTGATACTTTAACATATGGAACTGACAGTTTAATGCCCTCATGGTTAAAGTGGCCGAGGTGTACACCTTTTTCCCCCACCTTTCTAATGCTCTGGAATCTCTCTCTGAAGGTAATGGGTTTTTAGCAGTAGAGGCCTTAATTCCCTTGGGACCCTGTGAAATAGTTTCTGGGTCAGCAGTATGGCTTTTATATAGGAACTGGTGAGAATCAGGAACCCAGTAATACCTGTCTTGTTTAACAGGAGCTGGAGGTAAGGAGTCTGGATTAAGGCTGGCTTCTGTGTACACATCATCCAAAATATCTAAAACAGGAGGGATAGCCAGGGACCTATGCTGGGGGAGCAGTAGAAATTCCCTGAGCCTTTTCTTGGAATCTGAGTAATCTTGGCCTTCCCAGTGAAAGTGTTCCCTCAATGTATGCAGGGTTTCCCCAAAAGAGTAGTCCTCAGGGGAGACCGAGGGAATAGACTCCTCAGCATGAGTCTTCGAAAGGGGAATAGGCATAATCCTGGTCCTCAGAGTGCTCTGAGGTAATAGAAGCTTGATCTGAGGAAGGGTAGTCTTCCTCTAATCTGGGTCTTTTGTCAGAGGGGGGGCTGAGAACCCCTGATAAGAGTAATCAAATCCTCAGCCATTTTAAGCATCTGCTTTTTAGGCATGGGGCCTTGAGAGGAGGTCTGAGGACCCTGTTTTTTGGTTTTCATGGCTGCTTTAGATTTAGTGAAAGATTTAATAGAGAAGGAGGAAGGCCTGAAGATGCCTTCAGAAATGGCAGGCCTGTCTAAATTCTGAGTTTCCCCGCCAAGAGTGGCGTCGGTATCTGCAGTAGGAATGGGGACCGAGGAGCCTGCGACCTCGGGTACTGAAGTCACCGGTAATGTAGTGTCATCGGTACTCAGGGGCTGCGTAGGCGCCTCGCTGAGAACCGGAGAACCGGTAGTCGGCCTAAGCGTGGTCTCAGTAGTCTGTGCGGACCTCGGATGTCGGTCCTTATCTTTGTGTCTTTTGCTCAAAACTGGAGTCGGAGTATCCGACGACATGATATAATTAAATTTTTTGCCAAAATAATGAAGGGCGAACTCCGCCCGGCGCTTAATAGTGCGCTTGTTGAATCTAGCACAAAAACGGCAGGCCGAGATGTCGTGGTCTGGGCCTAAGCAAGGTATACAGAAGGAGTGGAAATCCTTATGCGGTATTTGCTTCCCACATGAAATGCAATTATTAACTTTGTCTGACATCGGTCTGAGGCAAGAAAAGTTTACCCAACGGGGTACTTAGCTTTCAAGAATATTATTAGGCTGAAATACTTTCGTACATCTCAGGAGCTGGCCGACCGGCACTTGCGAACTGCTTCTGCTTCGGGCACCGTGTGGCAAGAAAGACTGAAGAAAATGGCATCGGCTGCCTCTTTTGTACCCCTGCCGCACTGACGTCAGGGAAGAAGCGACGACAACCGACACCGGACCTAGACTTTGGAATTCGGCCGACCGAGGACCCGCCTGACGGCAGGATAACCCATCTGTAATGACTGCAGCTGTGTGCACGATGAACATCTGCTCAGCCCTCTCAAGGATGTCACGTGCACAATAACTGCACAGTACACTCTGGGAATGTAGTACACACATTAACTGCACAACAGTCTCACAGAATATTACTTGTACAACAAGTGTGCAGTACTCACAAAAAAGTGATATGTACGTTTGTACAATGCTCTCAGTGACTGCCACATTTTAGCATTAACTCCCTAATAGTCAGTGACATTCCAAGTATGCACAATGCTTTTGAAGGCTACTAAGACTACATACCAGGGTACTTATTCTCAAGAGAATTCCACAAGTCTGAGGGAATAATGAGCAGCAAAAGTACTTTGAGGACCCATGTACACCTGCTGCACACACATTTGTGGAGTGTTGTGTGTGCACTAACCTTACAGTACATGCTTAGAGTACCAGCAAATAAATTAACTGCACAGTATTTTCAGGAAGCACCAAATAGGCACTTATTGTGCAGTACTTCATGGATGATTAATCTTGCCCTAACTGTACAATACTCTCAAATATTGCAATTAAGACTACTAGAAGAGCATTTACAAACAGTGTCACAAGAATGCTAACTCTGTGTAGGCACATTAACTATAAAGTATATACTATGCTGTTAGTAAGCTGGAGTATTCTTTGCAACTGTCATATCCAGAAAAAAAGCAATGCTAAACCACAGGACTGACTAAACAAAGACCGCACACTGTACACAGATTTAAACTAGTTCTGGATTGACAGCCTGTTCCTGGGTTCTACAGGATGACAAACTACTGCTGGAACTTGCTCTGCAAACAGAAGACAGAATAAGAGTACTCGTCCTCACCAGGAAACTACAGTTGCAGTGTACAGCATTAATTTAGTACACTGTTCTGTCACTGCTCAGTACCAAGTGCAACACAAATAAACTCAAGACTGCCAGCATTTGTACTATGTAAAATTGGTGAAAGATGGGCTTCTCAGCTTGAAATATCAGCATCTTTTAAGGTGCACT